>NC_135531.1:280250798-280430798 GCF_045843805.1 Urocitellus parryii
AGGATTTGAAAGGCTTTCACCCAGACACCAAAGCGGGACGCTTGCCATTCAGCATGGCAGGGGCAGACCCACCCTGCCATTCTTGGGGGACCTAGATAAAATAGCTCCACCGTCCCCCGCTGAGAAGGAGCAGGCCTCCAGCACTGCAGTGGCCAGACTCAGCAGCCTGACGTTTCTTTGGCCCTGAACCGTGTTGATTTCACACCCTGGGCACAGCCAGGCTCATGGTGTCTTGAGAACGCAGCTGTGAAAAGACAGAGAACAAACACTGGGTCCGTCTCTGGGCATCGTGTGGACGAGACTCTGGGTGTTTGTTTATGTGACACAGTTCTCATGCGGTTGTTTTCTTTTCTCCTTTCTTTGTGGGATACCTCAGAACTGGAGCAGAACTGCTGGGCCTTATCAGGACCCTGGAGCAGTGTTGGGACTGGAAGTGAGGTTCTCTGATGAGTGATTTCTCTCTCCCATCTCTCCGGCTTGCTGTAGGTCCCTCTCACTCCCCCCACCATGGATCTGCATCTCTTTGACTACACGGAGCCAGGGAACTTCTCTGACATCAGCTGGCCATGCAACAGCAGTGACTGCATCCTGGTCGACACGGTGCAGTGCCCCGCCATGCCCCACAAAAGCATCCTGCTCTACACGCTCTCCTTCATTTACATTTTCATCTTCGTGATCGGCATGATCGCCAACTCTGTGGTGGTCTGGGTGAACATCCAGGCCAAGACCACAGGCTACGACACCCACTGCTACATCTTGAACCTGGCCATCGCGGACCTGTGGGTGGTCATCACCATCCCGGTCTGGGTGGTCAGCCTGGTGCAGCACAACCAGTGGCCCATGGGCGAGCTCACCTGCAAGGTCACGCACCTCATCTTCTCCATCAACCTCTTTGGCAGCATCTTCTTCCTCACGTGCATGAGCGTCGACCGCTACCTCTCCATCACCTACTTCACCAGCACCTCCAGCCGCAGGAAGAAGATGGTGCGCCGCATTGTGTGCGTCCTGGTGTGGCTGCTGGCCTTCTGCGTGTCTCTGCCCGACACCTACTACCTGAAGACCGTCACGTCCGCTTCCAACAACGAGACCTACTGCCGGTCCTTCTACCCCGAGCACAGCATCAAGGAGTGGCTGATCGGCATGGAGCTGGTCTCTGTTGTCCTGGGCTTCGCCGTCCCCTTCTCCATCATCGCTGTCTTCTACTTCCTGCTCGCCAGGGCCATCTCGGCATCCGGCGACCAGGAGAAGCACAGTAGCCGGAAGATCATCTTCTCCTACGTGGTGGTCTTCCTGGTGTGCTGGCTCCCCTACCACGTGGTGGTGCTGCTGGACATCTTCTCCATCCTGCACTACCTCCCCTTCACCTGCCAGCTGGAGAACGCGCTCTTCACGGCGCTGCACGTCACGCAGTGCCTGTCCCTGGTGCACTGCTGCGTCAACCCCGTGCTCTACAGCTTCATCAACCGCAACTACAGGTACGAGCTCATGAAGGCCTTCATTTTCAAGTACTCCGCCAAAACAGGCCTCACCAAGCTCATCGACGCCTCCAGAGCGTCAGACACAGAGTACTCTGCACTGGAGCAAAGCACCAAATGACCCGCCACGCAGAGCCTGGGACAGGGAGCTTGTGAACATGGCCTTGGGCCGCATGGTTTCCATAGGAGAGCAAGGGAGCTTTGGGTCTTGATGCCCAAGTGACACAGTGACACGAAGAGGAGAAGGCGTGACATTGTGCATCTTCCTCTGTCCACGCCAGTGCAGTTGTCGCCCGGCTGTGCACTCTGACGCTTTGGCAAAGGCAGAGCTGAGCCGTGCAGCCAGCGCTGTGTGTCCAGCCAGCTTCAGGACAAGCTTGCCTGGACGTCTGTACATAGAACCTCCTGGGCTTCCTGAAATTTTTATATGGTGATTTGTATTTAAGTTTTCAGACTTTATTTTCTCACTATTGGCGTACTTTATAAATGTATTTGAAAGTTAAATATATTTTAAATATTGTATGGGAGGTATAATGCTGACATACTCAGATTGATGTAGTATCAAGATTTAGTTTGACTTCAGTTGTGACTAAGGATGACATTAATTGTTAGCTGATTTAAAATTTTATATATATATAAATATATATGAATATATAAAAATATATGCCAGTCTTGGCCAAAATGTTTTATTTACAATAGTTTTATATCTGTGTGGTGTGTTGTACCAGCACAGGATATGGAACAGAAACTGCTCTGGAAGGCAGTTTGGACGTTAATAGTATTGCAGAGTTACGTTTAAAACAAAAGAAGACCGTTCCAGGCTGCAAAACCTGTGCACAAAATGAACAGAGTTCTCTTAATTTGTAAGTTATTTTTTTTAATAAAGAATTTTGTTTCCTAAAAGTGCCTCTGAACCTCATTTGTGAAAGCGTGCTTGCATTAGGTAGCATTCATGGCGATCCTCTGTGGACGCACGTGGCACATGCAGGCCCGCTGAGTAAGTATAAAGAGAACTGCCACCAAGCCCACCTGAGGGTTAGTGGGTGTATGACATGAAAGGCACAGATTCAAGGTGCTGAGTATTTTAGAAGCTCTTCAGCGGGTGGTGTGTTGGGGAGGGAGGTGGCAGGCGGTGCAGCGAGAGGTCTGTGGAGGCAGAAGGGGTGCAGCCAATGTGCGGCCTGCATCAGCCAGGACTCCTGTGCCACCAGGGCCACCCGTCACAGTCCTCATGCCATCTCTGCTGAGGGTTGAAGGCACAAGTGCTGCTTTCCCTCTCCTTCTTGGGAGACCTCTGACTGACACTTCCTGTGTAGATTCTCTCTACCATAGACCAGCCCATTACAGTGGTCCCCTGTCATCTGCACCAGATGCATCCCAAGATCCCCTGAAACCTGGAAGGTCCCCAACCCTTATGTATACTACGTCTATTTACTATGTCTTCTCCTAGACACACACACCTATGGCAAAGTTTAATTTATAAATTAGCACAGAGATCAACAACAACTACTGAAAATAAAATAGAATAATTATGGCAACATTCGGTAATAAAAGTCATAAAACTTGGGAATCGTGTAATTTTAGAATTTCCCATGGAGCATTTTTTGGGCTGTGAATAACTGAAACTACAGAAGTGAGACCGAGGCTAAGGGAAGGCTTTTGACTGCTCTTGAGACAAGGAGCAAGCTCCCGGCTCGTGCATTTCCACAGGAACCTGCGCTGGGAGAAGCCCTTGGAGGAGTACTCTTGGAACAGCTGACCCTCACACACAGCCACAGGAGCTGCAGACTTCTACAGGCCTGGCTTCTGGGTGGGAGCTCAGGGCCCTTCCCACCCCAGTGCCTTCCACGGAGGTGGATTCTTTTGAGAGCTGGGGCTGGTGCCCTGTTGGATAGACTCTGCTCATATGGGCTCACCCATACTCACAGTCCAGGGTCCCTGGGGGGCCACAGATGGCACCATCTGCAGGCGGGCACCTATTTCCTGTGAAGGTTGCACAGCTTGAGTTTTGAGGCCAGGCAGTGGCTTGCTAACTCCAATATGCTTGACACACTATGTCGCAGGTACACACCCATTGTCATGAGTGCTCCCCGCTCCTTCTAGAAATCCCCTTTGCAGTCCTGCCTGGGACTCCAAGACTTCCTAATAGTCCCAGGTTATTGGGACCCCAAAGCTTTACTTTGATTGAATTGGGCTTCAACACTCTTCCCTGTAGCGATGTCAAGACTGGACACACAGGTCAGGGGGTGCAGAAGGTACCGCAGGGAGAGTGCTCATCCTCTAAGATGGAAAGGGACCTCTGTCCCACCCTACGGATGTGGACATGGAGGAGGTAAAAGGAATCGTGTCTTGGGTGGGCCTTGGGCAGAAGGCCTCTGGCCTCCTGGGGATCCAGAGACCAGAGGGTCTGAAATTCTTCGGTTTCAGGGTCATCCTTTTTGGTGGCCAGTGTTTAAAAACATCTGTCTCCTGAGGTGGCAAGAAAGCTATTACCCCTTAGCAACTGATGACCTCTGGGGCCCTGATGACCTCTCACCCGCCCCGAGACACACTCCATGCCCACCGTTCCCGCCTTGGCGGTGAGATGCCAGAGGTCCCCAGTGCGGCCTGTTCTTGTGAATCAGCGTCAGATGCTCCATCTAGTTCCACGAGGAAGCAACGTGCTTTGATCACACCTGGGTTTCCTGCAAGTGAAGAAGGAAAGCTAGGCCGCTGAGAAGGCTGGATGTGGAATTCCTTGGGCACCAAGGAGCAAATGCTTGTCTGATCTAGGACTACTGGCCCCTCGAGGTCTCCTGTGAGTGCTCATCCCAGCAACCAGGGACGAGACCCCTTGGACATGTGTGTTCAGCTCTGGCAGAGCATGGAGACATATGGTCACTACCCCTGGAGGCTTCTTGGGTCTCTGGAGGGCAGCAGTTCAGGGGCATGGTATTTCTACCAGACACAGGGCTTCTGCCCTGAGGACACTGACTGTAATTAATGGGTGCAGGTGGGATTTGCCGAGGCTTATTTGCTTTTGTGATGGGTGAAGAGGGCTGGCTCCTGGGTCAACCCTTCTAGTAGAGGTTGCTTACCTCAAGCCAGTTTTCATGCACACACACGAGCACATGCAGCACCGGCACCTGCTACAGCCCACGTAGCTAACACACACACACAAAACGATCCCCATGGTCATGTCTGGACCATGGTCATGTCTGGGACAGTCTGACCAGGGCCTGGGCTCCAGGGTTGAGGTCCACCTTCTGTAAGGCCTGGGACTCTGTCATAGGCAGCCAGAGGTGCAGCCCACTGTCATCACCGCCTACTGTCCTGGGGGACGCGGAAGGTTTTACTTTGCTAGACCTGAGTTTCCTTGCTTCTGGAGTCAGGTGAAGATGGTCTTGTTCATAGGGTTGTTGTACTGACCAAGTGACAGTTGCTGCAAAGGGTCTGTCACAGTGCCCAGGGCAGACACTATCCGTGCTCAGGGGCCGCATGGTCCATCTGCATTCTCTGGGCACAGTCTGCATTTTTCCTCAAAACAGTGCATTCCAGAGCCACAGGGAGGGGGAGTGTCCGCCTGTGGGCAGTGACCAAAAAGGTGAGGCCCGTCTACCTCAAACTGTGACTTTGCCCTCCAGGAGACACGTGGCCATGTCTGCAGACATTTTGACTGTCACAGCTTGGGCAGGTCATGTGACTGGCCTTCAGGGGTTGAGGCCAGGGGTGCTGTTTCAAACTCAGGTGCTCAGGAGCACCCCCATGACGCAGAAGACCAGACCTCAGACGTCCATAGAACTGGGTGGAGAGCCTGGCCCAAGACTCCAGCTACAGGCAAGGGAGACACGGGTGTGGGACTCAGGCCAGGGTTCTCATTGTGGCCAAGTGGACGTCGATGAAATGAATTCAGTGCATTAGGGTTTATATAAAAGATGTGCTCATGGGAAGCATACACACACATTAAGCATTAGTCAATCTTTTAAGTGCATTTGGGAGGTTTCATATTTCATTTTAATATTGAAAATATTTAGTTTAAGAGGCCCCAGAAAGAACAGGGATAGTGGACAGAGCGGCCGACGGGACGGCACCAGGCCAGGGAGGAAGCTTCTTGCTAGCACGGTGGTGTTGGCGACATTCCCCTGAACCTCACCTCTTGCCCACAGAATCACTTCTTCACCTCCATCGGAGGTGATTGCAGAGATGGAGACCACATGCCTGCCAATCCTTGTAGTCGAATGAACAGGTAAAGCAATGAATGTTGTGCTCCAAACCGGCACAGGGCCACCCAGGTGTTCTTAGAAACCGGTCAAGCCGTGTTGGGATGTCCCCTTCTCTGCTCCTTGGGTGCTTCCCTCGCGCGCTCGCGTGTTCTTTGGCTGGGTCTCCTGTCAGTGTTGAGATGGCGCATTCCTCTGTGCACCTCATGCCCTGGCTTGGCCCCTGCTCGGAGCGGGTCTTGCCCACCTGGCTACAGCTGCAGCACCAGCACGTGATGCTGCCTGTGTTCCCAGGGCCATGCTTCTCAAACCCTGAGAGTCGTGGCCGCAGGGCAGGACGCTGAATGAAGGAGGATATGGCTATCTGTATGGAATATGAGGAGCGAGGCCCGATTTCGGGTTTTTTCCTCATTTTCACAAGCTTCATTTCTGCGAGCTTTTCATATGCTTATGCACTCTGGCCCTTCCATGTGGGATTTGGAACGGCTGCCAATCACAGCGTCTCACCCGCGGGCTGGGGGGAAAGGAGCAGCTTCATTAGCCATTTGTTGCCATCTCCAGAAGCAGCAGAATGGAAACATCTGAATTCCCATAGTTATTTCCGGAACGAAACTGATTAAAATAATTTCCTAGGTAGGTCAGAATCTTCCTTTTAACAATTTCACAAGAAAAGGCAAAGAGAAAAGTCTTCGTGGCGATGACATTAAATCTGCTTGGGTGACTCAGAATGTATGTTGGCACGGCAACACGCCATGTGGTGGGCAGCAGACATGTCTTGGTGGTGGCGGTGGCGTGACTGAAAGGGCCGGCTTCAGCAGGCCTCGCAGGGCTGCCTTCCTCTTGGCCTTTCACAGTCAAAGCGTTTGAAGCCCATCTTTTCATTCCCTTTTGCAGGGTCCTAATCAGTAGGAAGGACGTGATCACGTTTCCCCACCGTCCCCTTCTGTGGGTCGGCGTTCAAAGTGCCGCTTGTGTTCTGGGCCGCGCCGTAATGAGAATTTGAATTTCGAGCGGATCCTGAAGCATAAATGAAAAATTGCCCGTCGCCCAGCTGTGCGCCCGATGAATGCCTTCCCCCGCAGTTGATTCTGCACTTGTTCCCATTAACTCATTCATCCATCTGCGCGTGCGCCCACTCGGTTGCTGGACGGGCAAGCTGTATTGAGCGCCCACTGTGTGCCGTGCTCCCTGCTTGTCTTTAAATGGCAGCCATGCCTGGGCCTTCGTGCATGCCTTTGACGTGCTTGAACAGGGACGGGCAATGAGACGGGGAGAGACAGCACGGGCAGCCTGGAGAGATGGTCCTGGAAATCAGAGCCAGAGGAAATGGTCCTTCAGATGGGAAAAGGCAGAAGGCTCCCAGGAGACCAAGCACAGCACACAGGCCTTATCTCCTAGGATGCAGCACCTTTAGAAGGGATGCTTTAGGCATAGAGGGCATCCAGATGTTAGAACACTGAAGCCGTTAATTATTACATAGGGAAGCAAATCTCTGGGTGGGACTCACAGGTTTAGTGACCACCCTGCTCTGAGGATGGATAGTGAGACTCAGGACGAGGAAGTCAGGGAGTGGACAGAGCAGTCTTGAGCTTTCTGGGTTGATGGTGGCAGCCTCCTTTGGCTTCCCTGTTCCTGTGCAGCCTGGGACCTTGTACCCTCTCCGTACAATGAATGCAGCCACCTGGAGTCTGGGATTGCCTGGGCAGCCTGCTCATGCACAGGTGACATGTGCAGTTGGTCTTCCTTTCTCTCTAGGGTTTGAGGAAGAGCTGGTTGTTCATGAGGACCACTTGACACTAGCCAGACCCTGGGCCACAGCCCTGCTGCAGGCAGCGGCCATGCAGGACTTCTATAGCGAGGTCCTGGGGCTTGGACCAGGGGCCAGGCAGTCTCCACCCAGCACCACAGGCAGGGACACGGTGGTGATGTCCGTGGATTAATGTGAATGGGTCTCACAGGAGTGGAAAACTTTAAATACACACATTCTCCGCTCTCACTGGCTGCAGAATGCACTGGTCCCCCTGAACACAGGTCTCTAAAAGGCACAGGTGGTCTCTGTGAGCCGACCTCTCCTGGCTCTGCTCATGGGCACATGCTGCAGGCTGACCTGGCCTGCCAGACTCTGCAGTTGAGAGAGGCGAGGCCACACGCTCCAGGCTGGGCTCTCGAGGCCACACCTGGCCATCCCACACCCAGTATCTCCTTATATCCTCCTCTCCTCCTCAACCCAGCTTTTCGGGAGTTTTGAATGACCTACCACATACCAAACGCGGCTCCACGGCTGCCCCTGCCCAGCCTGCTTCTCCGCACCTGGGCTGTACACTTGCCACTACAGCCTTGACTCACACCCTCCAGCTGCTGCCCTCGAGCACTGGGCTCCTTGCCTAGGAAGACTCTAGAAATGCCCTCGGCCCCTGTGGTCAGACCTGGAGGTTCAGTGGTGGACGAGCCTGCTCCCGTGCCTCACAGCAGGGCCGACTCGAGGGCATGAGACCCGCTCTGCCCCTGGTTGGACCTCACCCTCCCTCACTTCCCCCTCCCTCTCTGGCCTCCCACACTCTCTGATGGCGGCGAGAGAACTGACATGTGCCAGCCTAGCAGTCCGTCTGGGCTGCCGTGACTAAATGCCACAGGCTGGGTGGCATGGCCATCAGAAATGCTTTCCCACAGTCCTGGAGGCTGAGAAGTCCATGGTCTCCTGGCAAGGCCAGCCTGACCCCAGGCCTCCTGTGCTGGCCTGCAGGTGGCCACCAGCTCTGTGTGTGCTCTCATGGCCCCTGTGTTGGCTGAGAGCGAGGGAGCTCTCTGAGCCTCTTCTTCAACGACACTAATCCTGCTGGATCAGGGCCCTGTCCCGTGACTGCACTTGACCTTACTCACTCCCTTAGTCATGGAGTCTCTACTTTTAGATCTGCCGTGGTGGCGGGATCCTGGGAGGTGAGCCATTTATCCCCCTGTGGTTCATGACCTTTAACTGGGCTTCCCGCTTTGTTTCCGTCTCCTGTGGGGACCCTCTTGACAGAGTGGGGGTGGGGGACAGGGACAAGCCAGTGAGTCCATCAGTGTCTAAGGGAGGCTTCCCTGCTTGGTCCAGCACGGTCCCCATGGCCTACCCCCGGGCTCTCCCACATCTCCTCCCGAGCCTCCTGAACGTCTCTGTCCCTGACTCACCCGTCCCACAGTGTCAGGTGCTCTCCCAGGACACGGCCCTCCTGCTGGGCCAGTGCTGCCCGTGCTCGGTGTGCAGAGTCAGACCCGGACGGCCTGCAGTGCTCATGGCCACGGCTCTAGCATGGAGCTCATCTCCTGGCCACGGAGGAAGACGCAGGAAAAGGTACAGAGGGAGCTGCCCAGGGATGATGAAAACCCACGCCTGTATGTGTGTGCATGTGTGCTGAGCCTCTGTCATGTGAATGATGTGTGTGGTGTGTGTGTGGTGTGGCACATGTAGTGTGTGCTCACATGTACATGGGTGTGATACACACATAGTACATGCTCTGGGTGCTGTGTGGCATGTGTGTGGTGACTTGTGTGTAGTGTATATGGCACATGTGTTTGTGTCGTATATGGTATGCATTATGCACATGTGGTGTTATACGTGTAGTAAGTGTGTGGTGTATTGTTCACATGTAGTGTGTGTGATGTGTAATGTGCGTGTGTTATGTATGTAGTGTGTATGACATGTGTTGTGTTTTTTATGTCACATTTGGTGTGTGTGGCAAGTGATTTGTATAGCCTGTGTTCTATGTATTTTGTGTGTAGCATGTTGTATGTGTGTAGTGTGAATGGTGTGAGCTGTGCATTGTTTGTCATATGTGATGTGCATATGTGTTTGTGGTGTGATATGTGTGTTGCGTGTGTGCTGTGTGTGATGTATTGCATGGTGGGTGTGTTTGTATTATTTGTGTTGTATGTGGTGTGTTACATGTGCAGTGTGTGTGGTGTATTGTATATGTGTAGTACTATGATGTGTGTTCTTTGTGTTATAGGTGGTGTGTATGGTGTGTTTGTGGTGTGTTGTGTGTGTGTCATGCATGTGGCATATTGTATACATGTGGTGTGAATGGTGTGAGTTGTGTGTGTCCGTGTGTGTGTGTTGTTATGTGTTGTGTCTGAGGGGTGCTGCTCTGTGCACTCGTCCTGGCTGGGAGGCCGGGCCTCTTGGTAGCCCCTCAGCTCACACCACTTCCTCTGACATGGAGCCGGGTGCCTCCTGGCAGGTCCGGCAGGGCTGGGGTCAGCCTGTCCTCCGCCTCCTTCCCTTCAGCAGCTTGTGACAACAGGATGTGCCACCCCTGGAAATGTGCTCCTGAACCACCTTTCCCTGGCCCCATGAAGCATGCTGTGTCCAGATTCATCCGTGTGACAGTGGCCCTGCAGCCTGCTGACAGGGTGGGGACGAGGCCTCCTCTGCCCACTGTGGGAGGGGCCGTTTTCCCAGGAGGGCTGCGCCTCAGGGGTGCTCCAGAGTGCAGACCTCCAGGTCCCCACCCTGCGAGGTTCAGAGCCCTGGTCTCAACTTGGCCGTGCCCTCTGGAGCACAGGGCAGTGTCCCGAGACACTGGGCGTTGCTCCGGCATCGGTGGACGGAGGCTGGGATGCCCTGGACACCCTGCGTGCTCAGGAGAGTTTCCTCTGTAGGCTTTGTCAGGCCCAGACGCAGGACAGCTGAGGCTGCGAAGCCCCTGCTCGGGTACCAGGTGTACCAGGGTACAGGTGTGGCTGTCTGAGGGCGTCCACAGGCCTGTGTAGGGCTGGCCTCCTGCCGCCACTGGGCACAGTGTCCTGGAGGAAGGCTGCTCTCACTTCTTGCCGTCTGTCTCTATTGGGCGAGAGTAGCTCCTGCCACCCTCCCTGCACCATGGACACTTCCCGGCCCTCTTCTGGCCTTGCCCTGACGGGAAGAGGTGACTTTGCCAGTGTGCTTCCTAGGCTCCCGTCGCTGCCTTCTGCCTCCTAGGGTCTTCCTTTCTGCCTCCTTGCTGGGGCCGGTGTCTGCACAGGGGTCAGCAGCTCCTGAGGCCCAGTGCCCGTGCAGTGCCTGGCGGGTTCGTCTCAGCCTCTGGGCCTTGCTGGGGGCTGGGCTAGCTCCTTCCCCCAGACCTGCCAGCCTTGGCGGACGCTTCCTTCCCCCGAAGCTGTGGCCTCCTTGTCCTCCAGTGGCTCCTCGGGACTCCCAGCACCCTTGCCAAGGTCGCCATGCTGCATCTCTCTTCTTAACGCCTGGCCTGGACTCTCTGCTGCTGACTGGACCCTGACTTGATGGACGAACTGCACGGACACGGCCTCCAGCAGGCTCATTCCCGCCTGTCCCTCCCACGCTCCAGCAGTTGCTGATTTGTCTTTGTCCCTCTCTCCACTGCATTTCTAGCGCTGCCCAAGTACGGTCCTGCACCCCGTGTGTCTCCTCCTGGCACCCAGAGGAGGAGACACACCCAAGCAGCTGGCAGGGGGAGTGACTCACAGATGTGCAATCTTGGTCAGGCCTCAAGTGGTCAATGAGTAATTAGGTGTGGCCGCCTGCCTCGGCCTGGCTCCATGGATGCCTCGTTTCTGCCTGATTTGGGCCCCACTTACTGTGTGGACCCTGCGCCCTCACCCTCCTGCTCAGAGCCTGTGTGGGGAAGTCACCATCCCCGGCCCAGCCAGGTCCTTCCCTTCCTTCATGACAACCCTGAAAGCCCAGACCATCTCTCTCGGGTTCCTGTGACAGACGCTCCCTTCCCAGGTGTCAGACGGAGGGTACAGGCCTGTGCTCATTTTTCAGGGCCAGTGAGAGGGTTGGTTGGTTCTTAGGCTTAGGGGCTTCGGCAGGGGTTGGCTCCAGCAGCGCTCCTTGGAAAAGTGTGCTCCGTAGTCAGAGGGTTTAATCAGTGCTCATTGCATTGTGGGAAATTCCCAATGCATCCCGGGCACACTCCAGGCTGTGGGAAGTCCTAGAGGACACTTTCCCCGCAGCCAGGCATTCCCAGCCGGCTGAGCCAGTTCAACCTGCAGGGCTAATGCTGAGCTCAGAGCTTCCCCGAAGGAGACTCAACAAAAGTGACCCTGGGGCACCCACGGGCATCGCGGCTCAGCAGCACAGGGCAGGCCCCATAGTCCATGCTTCTTGACATTCTCCAGGCGACTCTGATTGTCACTCAGTTTGGAATGTGTGCTCACTGGCCACAGAGCCCAAGAGTCAGCTGCTTCTTCCTTTGTTCAGCGAGAGCTCAGAGGTGGGGCAAATCCACCTCCGACCCACCCTGTGGGTGAGCATCTTGGGAACAGGCCTCCTACAGTGATGGTCCAGGGCTGGGAAAGAAGGCAGAGGGGAGGGCCTTCACAAAGGGGCCCTGCGTGGAGACGGAGAGAGTCCTTCCTGTGCTTCTCACAGCAGCCCTGCCCTGGGGGAAAAGGGGAGAAAGTTTCCTCTGTGGATTTTATTTATCCCAGTTTGGGCAGGACCCAGGCAAGTGCTTTTAGTGCAATTTCCACTGATCTCTAGTGTTTAAGCTAACATGGAAAAACCAAGTCATCAGAGAAGACTGGGGTGTGTGTGGACCCCTACCACCACCTATGGAGGAGCCCGAGTCAGGGGCTAGCACTGAGCCCCAGGTGCCTGTGAGGGACAGCAGGCCATCAGCCTTGTGCACACGGCTCCATGAAAGTATGCTGGGCAGGAGGGCATGCGGCGCCCAGCACTTGGCCCAGTAGGACAGAGGGACCCTCAAAAAGCAAGGGCATCGGCCTTTATGGAAGCTGGTCACGAGTGGCCATCATTGGCAGTTTGCAGGGTCCTGCAGACATGGTCTGCAAGCCAGGCTGCCCCATGCCAAGCCCTCACCACACAGTGTGGACTGAGCCAGAGGGCAGGCAGTGGGTGGGTCAGCCTGGACTCGGCTCTCTATCTGCTGCCTTTAGGGTCATTGCAGTGACGGCCAACACTGTGGCACCCGACAGGACAATGTCTCAGGGCCAGTAGATACATTCAGGCACCCTGTGGCAGTGAGAACTGCCCGCCCCGTCTTATCAGGACACGTCTTTGGCCTCTTCTTCCTACCGTATCGATGGTTTCCTGAGTGGAGTCTGGAAGCTGGAACTGAATAGTCTGTGCATTTTCTTTCCTTTGTGTGGAAGAAAGAGAAGCATCTCTATGGGATTTGACTTATAAAGTAGAGTCAGGTCCGCAGAGTGGCAAGAAGAAACAAAAAGCTACTGTGCTCTTGGTGCACAAAGGCAGGCGCTCCTGGCGCTTTGGCTGGAGCTCTGGGGTTCTGGCAGCTCTAGCGACACCATGAGAGTGGCCCATGGAAACGGTTGACGGGGAGGCCCCAATCTGAACTCAGGCCTGGCTGGTTCTCCTGCCCAGAGGCCCTCTCAGGAGAAGAAAGCGGTCCAGCAGACACCATGTCGGGAATCCAGTGGACCCTCTGAGGCAGTCGGTGCACTGCCAGAGCAAACTCTGTCCTGTCAGAGACCCAGGGCCAACCCACATGGGACTTTCCTTTCTTGTGCCCTCTTTTCCAGGTTCCAAGTTTAGGCATAAGTCTTTGAGCTGCCACTTCAAGGGCAGCTACTCCTGTGGGTCCAGGTTTATTTTGCGGAGTTCTCTAAGGCCAGAAGTCATCCAAGGCCAAACAAGATGGCATGTCAGCATGGCATCTGCGTATCGTGGAGGGAAGATGAGAAGGTAGGCCTGAGGTGGAGCCAAACGTCACCGCGAGGCCCATTTCCCCTCCCCTTCCTTTCTGATTGCTAGGTTTGTTCATAGAGGATTACCCTGAGGTTGCAAAAGTGACAACTCCTTCTTCTTCGCGACAGCATACGGAACAATCTGGATTGCCTTGCAGATAGAAAGCCGTTCTTAAATGGCCAGTTGTCTGATGGCTGCAAACCCCAAACCCTGTGGCTGCTTTTGGTGCTAAATCCCCCAATATCTGAAACTGGCTGTTCTTTTCAGGGGAGGGGACAGTGGCTGTAAGCAGAGGCTGTTGGTTTGCAAAGCTCCTTTGTGGAGACTACTCTCTCTGCTGCACTTCTAATTTCAAAGTGCTGCTCGGCTTTAAAGTAGTCATTTCTGTGCTGGGCTCTTCTCTAGGTCCAGAGCCTACTGTCGGTTACCTGATATAAAAATGCCCAGAGACTTGAATATGCAGAGAACGTTTTGCATGTCAGCATTTCATTCATTCATATTTTGAGAGCGGGCCCCTAGGAAAGAGCCTTCTGCACCCCTAAACTCCAGTGACAGCACGGGGTGCAGCAGTACAGCAGGCCTGACAGAGGCTCGTTAACTTGGCAAGCCAGTGAAGGAGTGCAGGAGGTGGCTGCTCTCTGGCACCCCTTCCCCCAGTTAGAAAACAAGCAGACGGTGGGACCCATTTGAGTTTTAATTCAGCTCCAAAAATTGGCCATGCTCGAGGAGCGGAGGCTGGCCAGGTCAGTTCCGGGCTCTGGGTGAATTGTGATTCCCCCCATCTGTGCATGTCCCTGGCTTCAGGGTGGACCAGATACCACCAATGGAGTGGTCCTTGCTGCCAGCCCAGATCCGTGCGGCCAGGATCTCAGCAGCCCAGACTTCATTCCCCACTCCCCTGAGATGCACTTTGAAGCTGACAGCCTGGCGCTGGAAGCAAGTTCTTCCGGTCACAGAAAACTGGCTTCCTGGGCTGTCCCCGGGGGCTGCTTTCTGCAGCCCATTCTGGTACACAGATGGCAATAAGGCTTGGAAATCAGACGCACCTAGATTCCTTGTTCTGGACAAATGACAGCCTTCCCGAGCCTCCATCTCTCCTCCAGAATGCGGATCTTGTTCCAGGGCCCATCTCGAAAGGTGCTTTCAGAACCCATGGAGACAGAGCCGTGGCACGGCCGTGGAGGTGCACTTGTTCCCAGGCCTGGGGCCCTGCCTCCTCCCGTCTGTCTTCTTTTCCAGCCTTGGAAAGTGAGATAGTCTTTGCCACATATTCAAGGGAATACGGAGCCTGGCAAAGAGGGCACACAAAAGGAAAGTCCCGTGAGGGTTGGCCCTGGGTCACTGACAGGACAGAGTTTGCTCTGGGCAGGGTACTGACTGCTGGGTCCACTGGAATCCCCACATGGCGTCTGCCAGGACCACGGTCTTCTCCTGAAATGGCCTCTGGACAGGAGAACCAGGGATGGTCAAAAAAGAACGGATTGATAGCTCAATGTCAGCCAATTCTAGGAATTCAGCCTGTGTGGACGCTCACTTCATCGCTCTTCTCCGCATCTCAGAGAACCCCTTCTGTCATGACTCTGTGCACAGGGATTTGTCAGAGGTCTTGGTTCTTACATTTCCATGGTCAAGTCTCTTTCTATTTTTAAACCTCACCCTGCAATTACATGCTTACTATTTGAAGAATTCACGTATTTCTAAAAACTGGTAAGAAGAGAGAAAATAGGAAACAATCTCCCGCCCCACCTGCAGTGACTCACCTGGTGGAACCCTGTGTCTTTGCCAGGGCTTGAGTAAGCAGTGATCAGGCAGCAGGCCCTGAGGTCAAGTTATCAGCTTTGTTGGAACAGTGCAGGGGCAAAGAGAAGCTCCCGGTGTCTTCCTGGCTCCTGAGGGCTGCCTGGAGGGGGTGGAAGTCCTCCAGGACCAGAATCAGCCTCCTCCACTTGCTCCACTGGGGTGGCCTTCTGAGCTGACTCTCCCCAGCCCCAGGCCACATGGATGCTGTGCTGCTGGTTCAGCAATCCCAGGTGAGGCTGAGCGGGGAGGGCAGCTTGAAGCACTTCAGTCTGTGAGCACCCTGACACTGAAGAGAAGGGATCTGGGTTTTGCACTCAGTATGTGCTCCAACCTCTATTGTACAGCCGGTCCCTGGCTTAGGATGGTTGACTTATGATTTTCTAACCTTACAGTCAGCATCCAGTGGATTCTGTACTCTGAACTGTGAACATCGATCTTTCCTTGAATAATAATATAAGGTCTGACCTCTCCTCGTCCCATGACCATGAGTGAGAGTAACAGACACTACACTGTGCTCTGCTGCTAAGTTGCAATGCTTGGTAGGCTAGGGGTATTAAAGGCATTTTCTACTCAGGGTTTATTGGCTTCTGGCCACCATGAGGTCAGCAGTGCCCATCTGATGCCTTTCTTCAACCATGGTGTTCTGCCTTAACCTCAGGCCCAAAGCCATGAAATTGGTTGATCATGGCCTGAATTTCTGAAACTGAGAGCCTCCAAAATAACATTTTTCTCCTCTAAGTTGTTCTTGTCAGGTATTTCAGTCTCAGCAGTAAAAAGCTGACTAACAGAGAGATTCATATTGAAATGTGGGGTTGTTGCTGTGACTAACCTAATCCTGTGGTTCAGAAGCCTTTGGAACGGGTTTGTGGGAGGAGTGTGGAAAAGTTTGGAGACGCAGTATGGAAAGGTCTGAGAATTTTGCAGTCAGAGCTTAATGGGTGATTTTAGTGGGCAAGCAAAAGACCAGAATAAGGACAGTACCGGATTCTATTGGAAATTGGACTGGAGTCCAGTTGTGTTGTATTCTGACAAAGACTTTGTATACATTTTTTTTTCCAAATCCTGAGACTTAATATGAGGCTGAAGTTTTAAAAGTGATGCACTAATTAATCCGGAAGAGGAAGTTTCAAGGCAGCACAGCACCCTGTCAGTCACTGGCATAGGTTTTGCTGGCAGCTTTTAAACAGGTTTAGTGTAAGAACTGGGAACAGAAAGCAGAACTGAAGGATTTTAAAAGCCTTCTGGTTGGCCAGAAAGTACATGTAAAACTGGGGCCAGGGAAGCTATAGTAGTTTCAGAGATCACAGCCACTAAAGAGAGGCTAAGGACTTTGCATGGAACCACTAAGAAAGATGCTTGGAGGACATCTCGGGAATTTGAAGGGCCACACTCATTACAGGCTCAAGGGTATAGAAGTAGAAACTCCTTTAATAGACCATGGGGTGCCATGCATAGGGTGCATAGGGTGCCCGGGGAGTTGTTAACTCGGGATTTGTTTCACTCTACTTACCTGCCCAAGCCCTCAGAGGCTGTCGCGGTCTTGGTTCAGTGTGGCCTGATTCCTGTGGGAGCTGGTGGCAGATCTGGCATCATCCATGTGATGTTGGTTCTGCAGGATGCTGCAGTTAGGAGGTCACGAAGGCTTCTACCAAGACGTCAGAGGAAGGCTGGGAGGGGTGTCAGGGTCAGAACCCCGTGGGCTGCCCTGAGAGGGAAATGGGTGAAGCTGTGACCGTGAGGCCAGAGCGAATGGGCTCCAGAGATGAAGGGAAGCCAGTCACGTGGACGGTCTGCCGAGGAAGGCTGCCCGGGGTGGAGAGAGCCGGTTTAAAAGAGAGACCGCGTGCACCACGGGGTCCCAGAGGCAGGAATGCCCAAACCCTTGGGAGAGAACCTGTCCCTGCCTGCGTCCTGGGTGCTGAACACGGAGGGGTGTGTTCTGTTGGCCCAGCTGGAGTCCTGTCTTGTTTGGTCCCATTCCTTCTTTATATGCTGCGATTCCTCCCATTGGAACAGAAATGTTGACTCTGTGCCATTTTATTCTGCATCTACGTAACTTGCTTTTCATTTTTTTACAGAGGCTCAGAGCCAATAGTTTGCCTCGAGTCTTAGATGAGACTTTGGACTTGGATTTGGGGCAAAGCTGGAACTGTTGAGACTGCGAATCTTGGAGATGGACTCCTGTATTTTTCATTATGAGATGGACACAGGGGCCAGGGGCAGAATATTATAGTTTGGACATGAAGTATCCCCACAAAAGATCCTGTGTTCATGCAAGAATACCCAGAGGTTAAAGGTTAGATTGTGAGAGCTATAACCTCATCAGTCCATCCTGGTTTGAATGACTAACTGGGTGGTCACTGTAAGCGCATGGGACGTGGCTGGAGGAGGTGGTGGTCACTGTAAGCGCATGGGACGTGGCTGGAGAGGTGGTGGTCACTGTAAGCACATGGAATGTGGCTGGAGGAGGTGGTGGTCACTGTAAGCGCATGGGACATGGCTGGAGGAGGTGGTGGTCACTGTAAGTGCATGGGACGTGGCTGGAGGAGGTGGTGGTCACTGTAAGCGCATGGGACGTGGCTGGACGAGGTGGTGGTCACTGTAAGCGCATGGGACGTGGCTGGAGGAGGTGGTGGTCACTGTAAGCACATGGGACGTGGCTGGAGGAGGTGGTGGTCACTGTAACTGCATGGGACGTGGCTGGAGGAGGTGGTGGAGGAGGTGGTGGTCACTGTAAGCGCATGGGACGTGGCTGGAGGAGGTGGTGGTCACTGTAAGCGCATGGGACGTGGCTGGAGGAGGTGGTGGTCACTGTAAGCGCATGGGACGTGGCTGGAGAGGTGGTGGTCACTGTAAGCGCATGGGACGTGGCTGGAGGAGGTGGTGGTCACTGTAAGCGCATGGGACGTGGCTGGAGGAGGTGGTGGTCACTGTAAGCGCATGGGACATGGCTGGAGGAGGTGGTGGTCACTGTAAGTGCATGGGACATGGCTGGAGGAGGTGATGGTCACTGTAAGCGCATGGGACGTGGCTGGAGAGGTGGTGGTCACTGTAAGCACATGGAATGTGGCTGGAGGAGGTGGTGGTCACTGTAAGCGCATGGGACGTGGCTGGAGAGGTGGTGGTCCCTGTAAGCGCATGGGACGTGGCTGGAGGAGGGGTCCCTCGGGGCATGCCCTGCAGAGCCCCTCCTCCTGCAGCCCCTTCCTCCTTTCCTCTCTGCTCCCAGCCACTGTGGACAGAGTAGCTGCCGTCCAGTGGTGGCCTCTGCCTTGAGGTTGAAAGCAATGGAGCCAGCCTACCCCAGACTGAACCACTGACACCCGGAGCCCACACAAACTTCTCTTCCCTGAGGGTTTCTTGCCAGGTATTTTGGCCACATAATGAACAGTCGACTAACACATCAGTAAGAGGAGACTTCCTCCCCCTCCTCTGTCTCTTGGGTTCTCATGGGGTGCTCAGAACACACTGGGACCAATACACCTCTGCTGAGCTGAGGAATGAACGAAGGGGACCTTGGCCCTTTGTGGTGACACAGATTTCTCTCGTTCAGGCACATCTGATCCATTTATGCGCTTTCGTGAAAATCCCTTAAACATGGCCAAGACTCACCACATCCATCCTCAGGGCAGGCTGGGCTTTTGAAAGAGCTATCTGCGGGTTCCTTTAATGAAAACCAAACAACATAAATTGTGCCAAGACACACAAGCAAGGCCCTGGGGGAGCAAGGCTCCTCTCTAATTACCTGCCGCGAGCAGGGGCTGGCCGTGGGGGCTGAGTGGGATAGATACGTACAGAGCATCTGTCATCAGAGCGAAGCCTGTGCTGTCACAGTGTGCCTCCTGCCACCTGGGAACCTCACAGGACCATGGGGAAGCCCGAAACCAGCCCAGCCTGGTCTCTCCCCTCCCCCTGCCACCCAAGACCTGGCTGGTAACTTTCAGATCACAAAACACAGAATACGACTTTCCTTCCCTGAGAACCAACTCACAGCCCAGATCCCTTTCCTGTGCCCGTTCAGCTGTTCACAGAGGACTTGGGGCCCTCCCAGCACCCTGTGCGGGACGTCGCCACTCGTCACTCAACCTGCTCTTGGTGCTGTCTTGTAATCGACTGTTACCAGCAGGAGCGAAGGCAGGCTTTGCGGGATGTTCTTAGGCCCGAGGGAAGGATCGCTGTCTTTGTTACCTGGGTGTGGGTGGACCAGCTCCCCCTCAGAAGACCCTGCCTGGACATGTGTGTTCCTGAGACACCTCTCAGACTTCAAGAGGTAAGGCCAACTTCATGGATGTTGGAAAAAAAAGGTTGATTCACAAAACCCCTGAGTGGCATCCCAAGAAGGCTTCTCTGTGAGGCTTTGCCGTCAGCTCTGAACGACTGGGGGAAAGTCGGAACCCAACACAGAGGCACGTGAATGAGGGCGGCACAGAGGGGCGGTTGTCCTAAGGGGACGGTGGCTTCCCCGGCCACAGCTGGCCCAGCTGGCACTGGCAACCGAGATGGGCACCAAAACAAAAGGCCAGCAGGCACCCTGTCAGCAGGCCAGGGAAAACCGTGCCAGGTGGGTGTCGTGGATTCCATGGTGTCGTTATCTGGAAACCAGTGTCCACCTGACCCCCTTGCATTTGGAGGCCGAGGTCCCCGCCTGTGGGGAGCAGAGCTCCCCTCTGCCTGCCCCAAAGCCACAGGCTCTAGGCCCTGAGGCTGGGAATCCATCACTTTCTTAAAGGGACCATGCTCCTGTCTTTCTCTTCAATACGCGTGTGGGGATCTGTCTATTGCTGGCATGGCGCAGGGGCTCTCCATGATCTCCTCTATACTCAGAGTTCATCTGTGTCTCTGTTTGTAGACAATTATTTTCTTTTCTCTTGGCATCTTGATAAGCACCTCTGGTGGAGAGTTCACAGAATGTTGGAAGAAGGGTTGATTTGAAATGTTTTGGCTTGTTCTAGATCAAAATGTTGGAGGGACTGCATGAGATACTGGCAAGAGAATTGATTGGGGGTTGGGGTCTGGGTGGGGCCCCTGCGGTGGCCTGGACCTGGTGTGTGACCACCTTCCAACATGCTTTTCTGGAACCTGTGTGGAAGCATGGCTCCCCCACCAAGGAACCCCAGAGTTGGTGGGGGAGCAACCTGGGCCTGGAGGAAAACTAAGCTGTTTCCCAAAACACATTTGCCATCAGGACGCCTATCGAGAGCTTCATGGTGACGCAAGGACAGCTGGATGTCTTCTCCAGGCTTGTGCTCCATTAGGGCTCCTTTAGGGACTGTTGACTCTCTTAGCTTAGAAGCCCCAGGGGAGAGCAAATGGCTTGTCACTGAGTTTAATTAATCAACAGGCATCTTATCCCCCCAGGGATTTCTTTAAAATGTTGGAAGGAGTGTTCAATGATAGGATAAAACTCCACGAAAATACGAGGCCTGCAACTTCTCCAGGAACGGTATCTTCAGCACATCTGGGAAGCATCTAAAAATTCAGAGAGCTGCTGACTCGAAATCGGAGCCGGAGATCCTTGGAGGGCACGGTGACCTTGCCGATTAGTACAGGAACCATGGAGTTAGGAAGTGAGCAGGACCGCAGGATTTGAGCCGCAGTGACCTGCACCCCTCCAGTCCCTGGGGCACCACCCACCACCTCCAGGCAGGCGGCCAGCCTCCCTCTGCAGCATTCAGCGTGGTCAAGAGAAGATCTCGTTGTGAGGTCAGGCACCAGTTACCAAAAGGAGGCAGATTAAAAGGCCGCGGGATGGGGCTTTATTGAGATCTCGCTCCGGGGGAGACCCTCCAGACCAACAGGGGGATCCAGGGAGAAGCTCAAGGGGCTGACCAGACTGGCATTTTTATGGGGTTTAGGGAAGGAAGGGAGGGCTTGGAACAGGAAAAGGGGTTTTTAGAGTTCCTTGTCCTACTGGCATTGGTCAGGGGAGCTTGCTGAGATCCAGGGTTGGTCAGGAGACCTGCTGACTGACAGGCCATTCTGTCGGCGCCTGATTGGTGGTTCTTTTGGCCCAGGTTGCTTGGTGCTTTGTTCCTCAGCCAACCTCAAAACCGACCTGACTCTAAGGACTGTCGTTGGGTCCTGGGCTCAGAGAAGCCTTGTCTTACTGGTCCCCACAGCCCGAGTGTGGGTCACGGCTCAAATGGGCCTTAATTTCACTCTATCTCTTTATTGTGTGCCATGTTCATTGTAGTCACCAAGAGCCACCGTGGTTATATAGATCTGAGTTAATTAGAAGCCAGTTCCACATGTCTTTGCATGACTGTCATCCCGTAAGGACAGCAGTCACATTGGATTGGGGGCTACCCTGCTCCAGCATGACCTCATCTTAGCAGATGACACTTGCTAAGCTTCTATTTCTAAAAAGGTCACATTCTGAGACTCTGGGGACTCTGACTTCAAGGTATTTTAATTTTTGTGGGAAGACACAATTCAACCAGAAAGCCCCCAACTCTCCGACTGCTCTGCTGGGTCCCCCACGCCTGGCCTGGCTCCTCTGCTGGGCTCCCCCCTCCAGCCCTCGACTGGTTTGGCTGTGGGAGCTCCCAGGGGAAGACCAGGAGTTGCATGGCCACCAGATCAGCCCCCCCCTGCCCTCCCTGCACCATGCTGAGGTCCAGGCAGCCTGTCCCCGTGCCTGGCTCTGCTGGGCCTTTTGCCTGCCTGGTTCCAGCTCTTGCCGGATGCTGGTCATGTCTGTTGCATCCCTCAGGTCTGGATGCGGATGACTTTGTCCCTGGGTTTCTCAGCAGCCTTTTGTCTTCCTGCATGCCCACGAGTCTCTCCACGTTCCCCTGTTAACTCTCCTGCCACCTCCTGAGTGTTTCCCATGGGGACCTGGTGCCTCTGGGGAGCTGTGCACTGCTCCCCCTTCCCTGAGGGCGGCCTTGGGGTTCCCATAGGACCTTTTCCCAAACACAAAACAGAATGCAGTCTTCCCTTGTCCTCCCCCAGGGCCACCCCAATGGCTTCTGCCCCTCTCCCAGGCCTTGAAGGCCCCTCACTTGCTGTGTCCAGGGCCTGACCCCACTGGCTCCTCCAGCCATTCAGCCGTGGCTTGGTCCCTGCCACTCACAGAAGCAGCCCTGCTTTCTGCTTGGGAAGGGCCAGACCCCATGCGTGTCCCTGAGTGTGTCCTGGTCCTGCTGCTCCATGGACGTGGCTTCTATCCCCCGTTCTCACCACCACCCTCTCCATGGCCTAGACCTGCTTCCTGCTGCTTCCCTCCAGTTCTCTGTCTCCACAGAGTCCCTCTGGGCCTCAGGACCAGGCTTCAGCCAGAGCAGCCAGCCTCCTGCAGTTCTGCAGGTGGAAGTCTGGGATCAGGTGGTGGCGGAGTGGCTTTGTCCTGTGCCTCACCTTTATGACCTCTTTGACCTTCATCACCTCCGACAGACCCGTCTCCAGGCCCAGCTGCATTCTGAGGGTTGGGGCCTCACCACATGGATCTGGGGACCCAGATCAGCCTCTAGCAGGGGACCTCATCCTGTGTGGCCCCCGGCGGTCCCCGGGCAGATGGATTCTGGGTCTCCTGTTTGAGAGGCGGCTGCTCCCTCCTGCTCTCCCAGCGGCTCTGTGGTGGCTGCTCAGGAGCTGGAGCAAGCCAGACTGCCCCTGACCTCCTCCCAGCTGTCCCTGCTGTCCTCCAGTCCTCTGGCCACACCGTCTGCTCCACCACCCTCCAGGGCCCCAGCCAGAGACCTGGGGATGGGGTGCTCCCCCTCACTCTGCACGTCGCCCCTCACAGGTGCCCACGGCCAGCCTCTGCTTCTTCGCCACCCCCCACTTCACACAGGGACTACTGCGCTGAGCTCCTGGCAAGCCCCTGTCCCCAGCCCACAGCCTGTCTCACCCCGTCCCCAGCCCCCAGCCTCTCTCCTCTGTGTCTCCTCTGCACAGAGTCCTCAGCGTGGGCTGACCTCAGCACGTGTTGGATGAACCTGTGGCCAGCTGTACCCTGGCAGCTAGAACCCTCCTCCTCACCCTGGACCCACAAGGCCCCAGCTTCATGGTGGCTCCGTGGGCATCCTGCCTGCCATCTGCTGAGCTTCTCTTGGGTCTCCCTCCTGGCATCCACTGGATGAGGAAGATGGACAGCTCAGGTTCCAAGGACACCTTTTCTGGAACTGGCTGCCAGGGAGGGTCTCCATTCTCGTGGGGTGACCCTCTCACTAGGCTTTGAGGTGTGGTCTGGCCCAGTTCAGTGCTGTGCCCCTGGGCACCTCCCAGACCTCCAGCATCCCCTTCCTTGGGCAGGAAGGGGCCATTTGCCTTTGTCCTTAACAGACCCAGAGCCCCTAGGGGACTCAGCCTCAGATTGGGAGTGCCCGGGGTGCAGTGTCCATTTCTTCCCCAGCTCATACAGCGTTGGCCTCCCCCAGAGAGAGGTGAGAGGGCAGACCCTGTCCCCGTCTCATGCCCACAGCTGGTTCTTGCTCACTCTCTTTCTTAGCTCCACATCCTGCCTGCCAGGACCCTTTCCTAAAGAGAGCTCCTCCGTTGTCCTCGGAGATCGCCAACGCACAGTCTGCGGCTTTGGGACAGGGAGCTGCCTTAGTCAGCTTGGGCTCCCCTAACCAAACACCCCAGGCCAGGTGGCTCACAGGACAGTCTGGTGACTCTCAGACCTGGCTTTCTCAGGTGCCAGCGCTGGCTTCTGGTGAGGCCCCTGCCTGGCTTGTAGAAGGCCAGCTTCCTGCTGTGTCTGCACAGGGAGGGAGAGAGCTACCTCTGCTGTCCTGTTTCTAGAGGGCCACAGTCTATGGACCAGGCCACCCCATCCCTTCATTCAGCCTTACTCACCTCCCAGAGGCCCTGTCTTCAAACACCATGATGTTGGGGGTCAGGCTGCAGAGTGGGAATTTTGGGGGACACAAGTCAGCCCACAGCAGGGGCGTGCAGGCCCTCAGGGATTGTGGGTTTGGGGGTTTATTTAGGACCGTGCACTGTTCCAGGAGCTCAGGGTTGCTCATAGCTCACGCCCTGACCAAGGAGGCGAACATGTCTGACTGAACAGAGGCCCTGCTGGCCTCCAGGCTGGGTAAAGAGAGACAGGGTCTTAGTGAGGAGGGTCAGGAAGGATTGCAGCATACCTTGCCTCATCTGGAAAGTGAACTTTGATGGCACAGTGTGGAAACGGGATGGAACCACCAGAGACCGACTTGTGACTGCCATGTCATCGCTGTAGGGACGCCTCGTCCGAGAGGCCGGCGGTGGCTGACGTTCAGAGACCTTCCCAGTTCCAGTGAACGCAGCCTGCTCTCCTCTGTGGCTGGAAGCTTCATGTGCCCCCAGTGAACACAGATGAGAGGCCTGGATGGCCTGTCCTGGCCATTGCTAAGCTCTCGGCGGTCCCAGGGGACCTGGGCTGGCACTTCTGAGAGGCTGACAGACGTCATGGCATTTCCAGTCTTTGACATTGTTTACCTGGTCCCACAGCAGAAGCCACCAGCCTTGGACCCGGCCCCCCGCACAGGGCTGTGCCCCCGCCCTGCCCTGACTTGTCCTGTGATTGCTTTCTGGAATAGTCTGAGGAGCTCCAGCACTGCACTGCCATCCACCCCTGACAACAGCACCAGGCCTGCAATCACGCTTCTGTGGGGTCCTGGTGTCATCTTCTATGTCACGTGTGAACAAAGCATCTGGTGCCTCAGAGGTACGGCTGAGGCCGTGCCCAGGATGGTCTGACAGAAATCACAGAAATGCAGGGACGCTGGAATCCGTGGTGGCTGTCTGATGCTTCCCAAAGGCCCCAGGCAAAGCCATCGGGTCTGGGCCAGGCAGAGCTCAGGCGGGCGCCGTGGGGGACAGCCTCAGTCTCTCAGCTGTTAGCAAGGTAGACCTTACAGCCAATCTCACAGCCACAGCATCTTTTAGATGGATAAAATCTTCTCTTTGGTGAAACTGAATATTGACAGAAGTTGAAGAACCGGAACTCTCCAGTTAAGGTGGAAGTTGGGGACGAGGCCTGTGTCTCCTCACCTCCGTGCAGGAAGCCCGAGGCACTGCTGGGGAACATGGTGTGACAGCAGGGACCTGCCCATCTGTAAGATCAGCTCAGTGCTCAGCACCCACGGTGGTGCCCTTCATTGTCCCTTCATCAGGAGATCGACCTCTGATCACATTTCATGATGAAAAATGGCTCCATATTCCATTGATCTTGATGGATGACAGAAGGCCACGTCTCCATGCCCCTGACGCAGGTTAGCCCATTCACTGACGTAACAGCTCAGGCAGTGGAAAGTGGTCAATAGTACCCCAGCAGGGTGTGCTTTCCATCTGCAGGAAGGTCTTGTGACCCACGTGCTCTTCCGAGCACGCCCTTGGCACGCCCCCTAGGTCTAGTGGAATCCATGTCCCATCAGTGTTCTACTAGAGACCCTTTACTTCCTACCCCTCGGGATACCAGAATATTTTCCAACACAGCTTCAGAATTTCCTCCACTTTTTGAAAAATACCTCTCTGGGAAGTTATACAGGTGGCAGAGATGGAGTCCACAGGCTCACACTGCCTCCTTCAGAGCAAGAGTTGGGCATGCTATGGCTGACCTGGCCACTCTCGGTTCCCAGGACTTGCTTACCTGGTCCTTTATTTAAAATAAAATAAAATAAAATAAAATTGCCAGGCACAGTGGCACATGCCTGCAATCCCAGCGGCAAGGGAGGCGGAGACAGGAGAATCGTGGGTTCAAAGCCAGCCTCAGCAGCGGCTAGGTTCTGAGCAACTCAGTGAGACCCTGTCTCTAAATAAAATACAAAATAGGGCTGGGGAAGTGGCTCAGAGGTCAAGTGCCCCAAGTTCAGTCCCTGGTACCAAAAAAGAAAAAAGCCTCGAGTTTCCATCTACATTTGGGGTGCACTCTGGATATATTATAACAGAAGAGGGGAAATGTCAGGACACATGACAGTCAAATGGCGCCCTTTGGATTGTGGAGGACTCCACTGTCAAAATCAAACAAGGATCTAAATGACAGCTCCTTACTGAGCGAGAGGGGCCTGGAGGGATGTGTTTTATGTCAACATCTAGGATGTGAGGACACGGAGTTCCTGTCACCAGGCCCTGCAGAGCAGCACCAAGTGGTGACAGCCCTAACTTGTGAGTGCCCTGTGTCCTGGGGGCTTCTCACTCACCGACCCTCGTGGTCATGGCCGCCTTGGGAGGCGGCATCCTTGGGATCTCTCTTACCAGCAAGGGGAGGGTGGTGTCGTGGGGCACGGCTGCTCCACTCCAGGGCCTCCTTCCTTGACAGGGTGGCAGGATGGACTTTCTCTTCTGAAGCGAAGGGTGGCCAGGGGCCGGCTGAGGACGGTGAAGCCAGCCAGCCTTCTAGGTGCTGTCTACACGGATCCCTGCCGTGCCACAGACAGCCGCCCAGCAGCCCCTCCACCATGACGGCACCCCAAACACCACTGATGTACACTTAAAAACAGAACTCAGTCATGCTCAAATAGACGAGGCCCAAAGGGGAACCCACTGATGACCCAAGGGAGCAGGAGAGGGCAGGTTTAGGAAGGTGGTATCACGGGCTCTGGGTCGGCGGCAGCTGCAGCAGCGCATGGAAAGAGAAGGGCATGAGGGTTAAGGTGAGGAGGGAAGCCAGGCCCTGGGCAGAGCCACAGGGACAGCTGCAGCCGGAGCCTGGCAGGATGGGGCAGTGGAAACCAGCCAGCGCGGAGTGCACCACCCAGGACGGGTGCTTCTGGGTGAGGGTGGGCACTGGGGCTTTCCAAGGAGGGAGTGTGCGTGTGCTGTTCCCTGAAGGGCCTGTTAGAGCAGCGTGGAGTTGGTAGTGAGCCTCCGGCCCTGGGCTGGGTTCAGACACAGGAGGAGTGCGCAGAGAGCCCTCCACGCCTCCCGCCCCATCAAGGGAGCCCCACGAATGCTTCAGTCCTGTGATGTCAGCTCGGAGGAATTGCAGCTCAAAACTGCTTGAAATCGCGTAGCTAATGACAGTAAGCCTCGGTGATAATTATCAATCAGCCCAAACCTAGCGTGCTCCTTGGTGGTGGATGGTTTTATTTTGCTAATGACCTCAGATGGTCTGTGCCCAGGGGCTGGCCAGCTTCACGGGCATGCTCAGACCTAGGGCAGGCCCTGGGTGGGCAGTTGTGAAGGTCAGTGTGATACTGAGTTGGAGGAGCCTTTAAGTTGACTCATTCTGTGAAATGAAGCCGCGGAGCAGACACATCTATGGGCCAGGAACGCAAGCCTGTGGCATCACAGCCATCTTTGGGGGCAAGGGCAGGAATGGCTTCTCTGCCAGGGTCCTTTTCTGCTGAGTCCAGCAGGTCCGGCTCAAGGTCTTTTGTATGCAGCACCATAGAGCCACTGCCCATCAGCTGGGTTGGCCCAGGGAGGAAACATCATGGAGCACCTTGGTTCCAGGGGAACAGCACAAAGGAACTGGAAGCTGGGGTCTCCTCATGGGTCAAAGGTGAAGGTGGGGGTGACCAGCATCTTGGCCATTGCCTGCTGGGCATGTTGGAGCCTGCTCTTGGAAGGATGTGAAGCTGAAGCTCATGGCTGCTGTGTAACCGTGATGTCCGTGTGCTGAGGTCCTCCCGTATTAAATGGCAAGGTCCCCAAGGGCAGGGAACTTCATTCACCCTCCCACAGACCACAGTGCCTCACTTACAGTGCAGCAAGTACCCTGCTGGGGAGAGCTCACAGTGGGATGCCCAGAGAGCTCCATGAATGGAAAGCAAACACGATGGATCTCTAGGTACTGAAGGTACATATCCTAGTTATCTGGGTTTAACAATGGTTTTGGCATGAACAGCCCATACACAGGGCTAAGGACCCTGGGTACAGAGGGCTGGCCTTGGAGCCAGGGGAAACTCTGTGGGGGGCCAAGAAGTAGCCAGGCCTCTTACAGCCTGCCCAGAGGCCTTCTGTCTCAGCTCAGTTCAACAGGTGGGAAACCCTTGGGTTGCTCCTGAGGTCAGTGTTCACTTGCCCTGAAGGGCAAAGTGGAGGGTTAGTGCTGGTCCCCACAGAGCAGAACCTGGCCACTGCTCGCCCAGGGATCTCCTCCTTGGCTTTCTGTGGGGACTTATTCAGCTTGGCCCGGAAGGTCACTCACTTATGCCTGCCCTTGCTCCATTCTCTGCCTTCTTTGGACCAAGCCTCTGGCCCACAGCTGCTTCATACCCATGGCTACAACCTGCTGTCCTAACTCTGAAGCTCTGGAACTGACGCCATGACCCTCCTGGCTCACCCCGCCTTCCTGCCGGAGCAGGGCTGGCATCAGTCTCCTCCAGGGCGTCCTGGGTGCTGCTGGCCTCATAGGACGTTGAATGCCAGCTTGTGGGTGTCCCTGGCGAGCCCCATGCATGATTTGGGGGCAGACCCAGCCAACTGCTGCTTGGCGTGTCCCTGTGCATCTCCAGAAGTGCCGCCCCACTGCCGGCGTGTCTGCCCACCCCAAGGAGCGGGGTGCAGGGAGGTACCATCTCGGCAGGCACCAGGTGCTCCAGCTGATTGGGGCTGCAGAGACGAGTGAAGAGTCCGAGACTCTGGGAAGGTTTCCCTTGAAGAGCTTTTTACCTTCTCCCAAGGGACCCATAAAACCTGCAGTGTGGGTGGGGGCGGGGAAGGAGAGCAATGGGAGGCCAGGTGGGGTGGAGGCCGCTTTCCAGCCCTGTGCTGGGTGCTCCCTTGTTGGCGTTGTCCATTTAGCCTCCTCCCTGGCCCTGTTTACAGATGTGGAGGCCCAGGCAGCCCAGGTCCTTGGAGGGCGGTGGGGAGGCCAGCTTGGAGGGCGGGCCCCAGGTGCTGCCTCCAGGGCCTCTCCTGGCCCACCCCAAGGGCACCAGGCCAGTGCAGGGGCTGCCCTTCCCTCAGCCCGTCGTCCCGTCTGCACTGCGCTTTCTCTTCTCCTGGCTGGACTTTGAGGTCCCGGAGTCCACCCTACCATCTGCTGCTCTTGATTTTTCTCTTGAAGTCTCTCCAAGGTTGGCATTTTACAAGGCCACCAAATGAACATCCCCTGCCAAAGGCGCACTTGACTTGGCGACTGAGCAGTTCTGCTGGACACGCTTCCGAATGAAAACAAATAAAATGGCCACCTTTTAAAAAGAGAATATCATCTCGACAACATTAACCCTCAGTTTGACTTCAAATGGGTTTTTTGTGCCTAGGGATAACGTGACAGCCAGCATGGCTAGGGCCGGTGGAGGCCAGGACTCCTGACGGTCCTCCCAAGCACTCAGCTCCCAGGCTGGGCTGAGCGCCAGGTCAGGGGCGCTGTGTCTGAGTTGTGCTCCTGGCCACCCTTCCTCGGCTCCACATCACCAGTACCTGATGCCCTCGTGTTTCACACAGAGCGTCACTGGATGGGGTGGCCAGAGCTGCAGTATCTGTCAGTGTGCAAAATGGCTGCCCCAATTCTCTAAGTCCAGCTGGCTCAGGTGAAGAGCAGGAGGCTCGTTCTCTCCCCAGCTCCACTTGTGAACGTGCCCTCTGTCCTGCATGCCCACCTTCACCAGGGCAGGAGAGCTGTGTGCTTAGAGGGCCTCTCCGTGTCTGCTGCCAGAAAGCCCACCGTGGAGTCCTGTGCTGCCACCAAAGCGGCTGGTCTCCGTCTCTCCTGCCTCACCCTCAACTCCCACCTTCACCGGGCTCGGGGTCCCCGTACTCCCTAGCGGACGCTGCCCAGGCCTCTCTGGAGGAGGCCCACTCTGTCAGCCCTGCAGGCTGCTGGCTGCTGCTGGACCCCCCGGGGGGAGCTGAAGGTGTGAGGAAAGTCCAGCCCCCAGGGAGAGCAGCTAGGGCAAGCCCTGCACCCTTCCTCACCCAAGGGCCTCTGTTTTCTCATCTGAGAAAAAGGGATGATGGCACCCGCCCTTCCAGGGCCTGGGGACAGGAGATAAGGATTTAAATTACTGAGGCTTCGGTGCACAGAGGTCTCCAGAATACCCACAATAGACTCTACCCGTGTTTACACCCTTTTTAGAGTGGGCTTGGGTTGATGTGACAGGGCTGGCATCCTGGGTGTGTGATCAGCCTGTCCCAGGGCCTCACCCTGGAGTGCGGCTAAAGCTTTCTCTCTGAATTTGAGTTTTGTAAGTGAAGTCTGATGGGACCAGGGAGATATGCTTGGAGATGATGGTCCCCTAGGCAGGGACCTGTGGCCACCTCTTCCCCGGGCCCCTGCTCTGCACCCACTGTGCCTCTACCCCAGTGGCGGGCAGGGAGGGGATGTGGTGAGAGGCGGAGCCAGCCTGGCACCTGTGGAGGCCATATCTCTGTCCAAGGGCGAGTGACATGAATAGCAAATAAAACCCACCATGACCTTCTGCAGAAAGACTGCAGAAGTCAAAAGGAGGCTTTGGAACAAGAGCCTGCGTGTTCACTTTGCACTGGGTTGGGCGTGGGTCTGCTTGCCCAGGCTGCCCCTGGGTCTGCTTGTCTTCCCCGAGGGCACCAGAGGCCAGAGTCCGTGTGCTAGTCGGTCCTGGCAGAGGAGGGCCAGGTCAGCCGGGTCCCCATGCTTCACTGCCTGACGAAGGGAGAGAGATAGGAGGGTGCATTTATTTGCTCACTGGGACTGAGCAGTGCAGGCAGGAACACAGGGGCACGAGCAGTGGCCCCCACAGAGCCCTCCAGCAGCGTGCCAGTTATGGCCTCTACCACTGGCCAAATCTGGCAGGGGCTTGGCTCCTTCCTGCATCCGTTCCACAGATGGTAACTGAAGCCCTCCACGCTCCACGCACTGTGCTAGGAGAGACAGGCAGAGTGAGTCTGGCAGCGTGGAAGTCCTTCTTCCTGGGAGCCCTGTGTCAGTGTCAGTCTTTGGTAGCGCTGGTGTGAGGTCTGCAGAGCTGGGGGGGGGGGGAAGGGGAGGCCCCTCCCGTGCACAGCTCGGTGGCTGTGCGGAGCCCCTTCCAGGGAGGGCACTGGGGGAGCCCTGCCAAGGCGGCAGGAACTCAGCAAGCTCAAGCTCTGGCCAGCTCTGCAGTGGACCAACAGCGGAGGTGAATCCCAGAGGAGCTGGGGAGATGGGCACTTGCAAAGGATCACAAAAGTGGCCAGTCACCAGAGGCCCCAGGGAAGCTCCCTAGGAAAAGAAAACTGCGAGTGGGGGGGCCTCCACGTGACAAGACACTCTGCTGCCCAGGAAAGAGTGAAGGACGCTCACACAGCCAGGCGACAGAGGACCCCCAGCCCGCCGGGAGAAGCCCCTGCGAAGCAATGCAGACCCGAGATGCGCCTACGCAGAGCAGGACCGCGGCGGCTCAAAGGCCCTGGCGGCCTCCTCCATGACAGCTCGTGGGAGGACCGCGCAGGAGAAGATCCAGGATCAACACAGATGGCTGTCAGTGGTGGTGTGGGGACAGGGGGATTATGGTGGATGAGTTGGGAACTTGACTTGTCTTTTATGTCCCTTGAACGGGAATCAGAGTGTGAGAAAGTAGGCGCCACCCCAGAGGAGACTGTGCGGCTCTGGGGGAGGTTTTGCAGAGGGGGTTGGGAGGCATCTGTGCACAGAGGTCTCGTGAGCACCAGGCCCCTCTGGATCCCCACCCACTCGTGCTAATTGTTCTCTTCAGCCCTACAGAACTTATCTTTCCAGTTGCGCTGTTCTTTGTCTCTGGTAAATGGCATGCCCCTAGTTAATGATGTCTGTTTTCTGCTGGAAGGATTGCAGGACCACAGCGCCCAGGACCCATGAGGGAGGCCTGGCCCATCTCTGTCAGAGGCCAGGATCCTGATTAGCCTGCCTTTGCCTGCAGGCATCCTGGCGGAATCCCTCTGGGAGGGCTTGGCCTGGTAGGGGGGCGGGGGGGAAGGTGCACACCAAGGGCCTGTCTGGGTTTCTAGATGGATGAGGTGAGGGGAGCCTTAACCACTTCTTGCTTGGCCAGGAGCCCTGCTTCCTGAGAGGGACGGCAGTGAGGGTTGTCACTGGGCTTTGACTACAGGACGCTCATGTCCAGAGACTGGCAGGGGCCTGGGCAGGAGACACAGGGCTGGAGTGACCTGCATAGAGATCATTGTTGAAGTTTTCACTTGGCCCCAAACTAGAAGAAATCCTTCTCAAACAACAGAATACCAGGAGGGCTGCCATCTGTGGGATGGCCAGAAGGCCAGACCCCATCTAGAAGGTGGCGTTTCCTAAGAAAAATTTCCTTGGCTTCAAAAAACCAATATCCTAGGCACAGGGGAGCTGTGGCTGACAGGAGCAGGTGGGCAAGGCCAGGGATACAGGAGGTGATCAGCGGGGCAGCTGAGGGGTGGGTGAGCAGCAGGCTGTGCCCACGGAGTGCAGAATGGGGAAGGAAGGGGGCTCTGGACTTGTGCTCATCTCTGGTGGTTCACCTGCTCAGAACTGGTTGGAAGGAGCGATTTCCAACAACTCCCATTCCTACTCAGAGAAGGAATTTTCTACCTGTCAGCTCTGTCGAGGACAATGGGCACTTCCTTGGATCTGAGTGAGCGTCCTCTCACTGGGCCTGGGGAAGCAGCCCTCAGGGCAGGGAGGAGAGCCCCCAGGGTGGGGCCTGCTGATTTCACCTCCATTCCCAGCAGCAGCCCATCAGGACTGGATGTGCTCTCTAATATCACCCATCGCCACAGGAGCGGAGGCTTGGATGAGCTTCCTGCAGCTGCTGTAACAAGTTAGCACAAACGTATGGGTTAGAGCAGCAACACTTCTCTTCAGGCTAAAATTCTAAACTGTTTCTCAGGGCTGAGGTCAGGCTGCTGGAAGGGCTACTTCCTCCTGGAGGAATTAAGGGGGTGTAACGACTTGGCTCTAAGTGTCCCCTGAAGCTCCTGTGTTAAAGCAGGAATGTTCAGAGATGAACGGATTGGACAGGGAGAGCTGTGACTTAATCAGCTCATCCTCCTTTGAATGGACTCCGTGATGACTGTAGGCAGGTGGGGTGTGGCTGGGGACGTGGGTCACTGGGAGAGTGCTCTGGAAGGGCTCATTTCCCCTGAAACCCTCTGCTTTCCTGTCTTTGCACCTGTCCCCTGTGCTCATAGCAACTTTCTTCCACCTGCCCTTCTGCCATGACGGTCTGCCTTACTGGGCCAGAGAGGTGGTGTCTGCCCACCATGGACTGGCCTCTGAAACTGCGAGCCAAAATAGACTTTCCCTTTTCTATGTTGTCCTTGTTGGGTGTTTTGGTCACAGTGCAAAGCTGACTAATCTTTGTCTTTTCCAGCACATAGACTCCACCTGTATACCTTGGCTTATGGCCCTTCCTCCCCTTCTGAGAGCATCACTCCAGTCTGTGCTGTCATTGACACATTACTTTCTCTTCTTCTGGGTCGTCTCTCTGTCTCTGCCTCCTTTTCATGAGGACACGGTGATCACACTCAGCATTCCCCCATGATCCAAAATCACCTCCTGTCTTAAGATCCTTATTTATGCACACCTGCAGGGCCCCTTGTTCCACATAAAGTAACGTGCACAGGCTCTGGGCGTTCAGACAGAACATGCACAGGCTCTGGGCGTTCAGACAGAACATGCACATGCTCTGGGCATTCAGACAGAACATGCACAGGCTCTGGGCGTTCAGACAGAACGTGCACATGCTCTGGGCGTTCAGACATGGGCATCAGTTCCTTGGTAGGGGGATAGGCCGTTATCTAGCTTAACACAGAGCAGAAGAGAATAAGACTGAAAATGGCCATTGGAAACTCCTTCTCCAGCTGTGAATGATGAAGAAGAAGCCACAGAATTCAGAGGATCCATGACTGAGGTGAGGCAAAGAACCTCACCCCCCCACCGACACCAAGGCCAAATTTGGGGGCCAACAGAGGTGAGGCAAAGAACCTCACCCCCCCACTGGTGCATAGGCCTATTCCACAGGTATGGCTATATACTGGACCGGTAGTCAGTGACGGGTATGATTGGATTGCAGTGGTATCAACCTAAGCCAGGAGGCTGACGCATAGAGGTCAGTTTTCCGATGACGGGTAAGAACCATATGTTGAATTGGACATACCTAACAGGCACGGTCCCTAGCCACATTGCCTGTTGTTTAATTAAACAGAAGGGGGCAGATGCTAGGAGCCACAGCAAAAGTATTATGATACATGGCACTTTTGGTTTAGGTGACTGCCAGCTAGCCATTGAGATGATATGATTATGTTAAGCTTTACATTCATATGGATATTGGACTCCTGCTGTTCACCTCGGCCTGTTAAGGGACTCACATTACTGGACTCCCGGAGAGTTCCCATTGGTTGGGGAAGGATAGTAGGAGGGAACTTCCGGGGGAGGTCCGGGGGGGGCCCCGGTTCCGGTGGAGAGAGACACGTGGGTCGACTGGCTTGCTAGCAGGGCGCACACGGGATGCTGGCGGCTTTTTAAAATAAAGCTTTGTTTCCCGCTTGAGCGGCTTGTGTTTTTGTGCCTAGCCGGGTTGCGGCACATGACCACTCCACCCAGTGGACAGGACGGCTTTCTCTCACAGTCCCTCCATGGTAACTGCTGGGACCCTTCACGTTTAATCACGTTTGCCTGCAAAATAAGCATGCAGTGACATGCGCACAGGGTGATCTCAGGGTGATCAGCAACACAAGGAGCAGATCTGGGGGGCTTAAGGGTGGAGAAAGGTCAGGGTTTGGTATACCCTCAGTGCCCAGGCCTGCACCTGGACTACAGCAGGTGCTCAGTAAGTACTTGTTGAAAGAATGGAAAAGGAACAGTCACATAAGGAGGTCCTGCCGTTTGCTGTGGACCAACTATTAGTAGATCAGTCAGCATCCCCCCAAGTGGACCTTCAGGTCCCACGGCAGGAAGTCGAGGCAAGGCTGGGCATGCAGCGCAAAAGAAGAGAACTGGACTCAGTGGGGCAGCTCCACCTCAGACAGGTGGGGGCTGCCTTCAGAGCATGAGCATTGGACCCAGGGAAGGTTGGAGGCACCCTGACAGATGGGGATTTGGCTTGTGGAAGGAGCTGGACCACTGCCAGATTTGAGGCTTTGGGTTTTGAGCCACTTTCTTTAGGAGACTACGTGAGACTCAGAAAGCTCCCAGCATTCACTTCTGTAAGCCAAGGGAATGGACTCCACTCCAGCAGGAAGCCTCCCTAGCATCCGGGAACTCTCCTACTCTTCCTAACTTCGGATGCAGAACGAGAATGCCCCCCCGCCCCCCCCCTTGCATTCCAGCAGTAGCCCAACCCCTGCAGCTGATTGAAGGGCAGGCGTGGAAACTCACCTGCTGAGCTCTTTTGTGGACCGGCTTCCTTGCTCACTCCACCCAGCGGACAGGAAGGCTTTCTCTCACAGTCCCTCCATGGTGGCTGCTGGGACCCTTCACGTTTAATCACGTTTGCCTGCAAAATAAGCATGCAGTGACATGCGCAGCATGGCCGAGGCCGCTGCCCTGCGGGATGTGTGGATGATGGTGCCTCCCTGTAGGAGGCTGCAGGCTCTGGACTCGCACAGACCCAGGCCCGGTGCTAAGCCCTGAGCGCCTTACACAGCCCTGCCTGGCTGACCACATGTGCATGTCGGCCTGTGGCAATGGCCTTGATGCTGGGTTTCTCAGAATTCAGAGAAAGTCATTTACCTTTCAGAGCTCATGAGTTAGTGCCTCATAAGCTCTCTGTAAACTCTATGTTTACTCTACTCGGGGAGACCCCAGGCTGCAGGTTGGGTCAATCCATCTCTCATTCATTTGTCCCATGCCAGGGGGGTCTGCCATGTGCGGGGCACTGGGAACTCAAAGAAAGCCCTCTGTCTCTGTTGGCTTCTATGGAAACTAGGCTGGTGAGTGACAGGCATGCGAACAGCCTCTGGGGGACTCGCGGAGGAGAGGTGGCCTGCATGAGCCACTCAAGGTGGGACAAGAGAAGGCAGTGGCCCGGAGAGAGCAGGAGCCTCCCACAGATGTCAGGTGGGGTTTTGGGGGAAGGTGAATGGTTTCCCAGGTAGAGAAGTGAGGGTGGGTGGTGTGTGGGCCCAGCAGGAGGGGAGGGCCACTCCCAGCCTCTGCCTGGGAGGCTTGTGGGCGTGGGAGGCAGAGTGCTGGTGCCAGGTGGGAGAGCTGGGGCTGGGGTGGGGAGCCAGGGTTCCCCCTTTCCTCAAGTGACAAGGTGAAAGCGGACACTTCAATAAAAGATCAGTGACTGGCTGGGGACAGAGGCAGTGTGACTGGCCGGGGACAGAGGCAGTGTGACTGGCCGGGGACAGAGGCAGTGTGTCAGGAGATGAGTGCGTTAGGGACAGGCGGCCAGGGGAGGACATTTCAGGACTGGGCAAGATGGTCTGAGGCCCCAGTTGCACAGCCCTGCGGTGACTCAGCAAGGGGCTGGAGGGGAGGGCAGCCTGCTCAGGGGCCTGTGGGGCAGAAGGGTAGAGGGGGACTGGCTGGAGACGGGGGGTTTGCCATCTTGTTCAGAGGTGACAGGACACCTTGAATCAGGGTCACTGGGGGCGGAGCAGAGTCGGGAGGATGCACTGGGTTGGGGTAAGGTCCAAGAAATTACCATGGAGGGAGACCCAAGCGGTCAGGGGAGAGGCGGGCAAGGCAGTCACAGAGAGAGAGAAGGGCACAGGGGACGGGGTGCGAGGGCTGAGGTGGGGCCTTCAGTAGGCCCAGCCTCCAGGGAGGCCTTGCCAGGGAGGTGGTGGGAGGCCAGGGACAGCCGCACCAGGAGCAGGGAGACCCCGGTGAGAGGGTGGGAAATCCTCCTTTTCCAAAGGAAGAGGGTGTGGGGGACCAGAGCTGCTCAGGCTTCAGGAAGAGAGGAGTGACTCCAGGGCCTCTGTCAAAAACAGCCTCCAACAACCCACTCCACAGGGAAGCAGGCGCCACCCGGGGCCTCCCGCCTCCGCCCCCCACGCCTCTCTCCACCCCACCCGGCTCCCCAGGTCACGCCTATCCCCACCTCCTTCTCTTCCCTTCCACCCGATCCTACTGTACTCTAGGATGAAAGGCACCCCCCGGCCCCCGGCCTTCACTGAGCAACGTGGACGGCACAACCATCCTGGGGAGGAGGGGCGCTGCTCATCTCCTCGTGACTGCTGTAGGGGCCTGGGCATGGAGTAGACCCCAGAGAACCGGCTCCCACCCCCGGGAGGGAGGGTCCCCGAAGCCCACACACTTTCCCAGGGAACTGCCAGGTGCCCACGTGGCATTAGCAGTCAGGAGGGGGTGGTCAGCGCCCAGTGGCAGGAACGCTCCTCCCGGCAGCCGCCAGCCACGACCGGCGGGTCCCCAGTGGTCTAATCCCCACAGTGCTTGGGGCAGGGTGGTCACAAGCAGGACCTCACGCTGCACACCAAGCACCACCACCCTCCGTCGCAGATGTGCAGTGGGGTCCAGGGAGGGCTAGTGTCTTGCTTGGGGCACAGTTGGCTCTGCTCCTAGCGGGTGTAACAGGCTCCCCTCAGCCTCTGCTCCTGGCCCCTTCAGGACCCCCAACTCCTGGCAGCCCCTTCCCCACCCAAGAACTTTTATTTTTGACAGCAGAAACTCTGGTCCAGCTGAGACTGAGCTGCTACTATGGTTGACATGATAGAATCCCTCCAAAATCACGTGGGAAATTAACCCCAAAGCAACAGTCTTAAGAGCCGGGCTTTAGAGGTGCATAGGCCCTGAGGGTTCTGTTATAGGTAGGATTAGTGAATTATAAAAGGGCTGGAGGGAACTAACCAGGCCCTTCTGTGTGTTCAGTCCCTTCTGCCATGTGGGACACAGTGTTCAAGGTGCCATCTTGGGAGCAGAGATGAGCCCTCACCAGACACTGAACCTGCCCACACCTTGGCCTGCTGTTTGTAAGTACCCAGTCTGTGGTGTTCTGTTATAGCGGCAGATGGTGAAGACACATGCTATGTCTCTGGGAGAAGCATGTAGAACAGGGCCTTCCAACCAACCTGAGGATCGGATCGTGGTTTCAAACATCTTAAGGCTGAATGTGACATTCCATATTCTGGGAACAACTCTGAATCCATGAAAAATAGCATCATGGGCTGGATCTTGCAGAAAACCTTATTCTCTGAAATGGAGTCACCATGAACCTACTTTGTTCCTCATGGGGTTTACCAGGCAGCCCCTCTGCCCCACACCTTAGGGGCACACTGCAGCCTGGATAACCCCACTGTGGCCAAAGCTTCCTGTGGTGTTAACTAACGGCATTTGCATAATGAAAGTGGGAACATACTCTTCATGAGTTCCTGCCAGGAAAATGTGGGTCTCCATGTGTCTGCATCCCTCTTCCTGTTGGTGGAAACCTGTTGGCTTCCCCTTTGCACACTCTTCCAGAAAGCTCATGCAAAAACTTGCTCCCATGTAGTAACTGTCTTATTTCAAGGGCCTGGGGCACAGCTCTTCCACCCCTCCCAACGCCCCGTGTGCCTGCAGCCTCTGTTAGCGTATTGTGTGCTGACTCACACGCATGCTTATTATAAGAGATTCAAATACCTTTATAAATAGGCACCGGGGCACTTCAAGGTTGGCACTTAGGCCCAGGGAGCCCAACGTCTGGATGACAACGTCTGAAAGTGTTGGGGAGCCAGGCAGTTTTAAGTATAGACAATGATGTGGCTGCACAAACGCCCGGGGATCTGAAACCAAAATAGCAGATCATGTCAAGGCTCAGGAAGGTGCCGGCTCCCTTAGATCTCATTGGAGCCTGACCAGGGTCCTAGGCTGGACTTTACAGGGTGAGGACAGGCCAAGTGTGTTCAAGTGGATGGGCAGTGAGGTCAGGGAATGAGAGCGGCCGTGGAGACGTGGCAGAGACTCTTCCCATGTTTCCAGATGGGGGTGTCTAGGTTCAAAACAGGAGCGTGCCTAAGGTAGAGATTCCTGGGTGATCGGCAGCTAGAGAGAATTGTCAGGGATGAGGTCCCAGTCAAGGGAGGCATGGGGGGACGTTCAGCCCTTTGCCAGGATGGCGTAGGCAGGATTTTGTGCGTGGAGTGCAGTTGAACTTCCAGTCCTGAGAGTGGATCCCTCCACATTCCATGGACAGACAGAGGAGAAGCCTCGGCAGGTCACGCAGACGCTGAGTTTCCTGGAGCCACGAGGAGGCTGCAGTGGGTGCAGGACATCCTTATCTCCCCCTTCTCAGGAATCCACATGTGCCCTGCAGCCTGCTGTTTATCTGCTGTAGACTGGGTGGGGGGTGCTGGGGGAGGATCCAGAGGTCTGGGAACCTCCCTGGAGCCCTGGGAGGAGGTGTGGGAGGAGGGGAGGGTGTGGCTGGCTCCCTCCTGAAGCTCCGCCTGGCTGGACTGCACAGTCCCGTCTGTTAGAAACAAGGCCCAGGAGCTGGGTTTCCACCTTCTTAGTGCTCTGTTTCTGTAGTGTTCTGGATGTTTGGGGTCTCAGGATGGTTCTCTTGATGCTCGGGCAATGTTGGTGACCTGCTCCTGCGGCACTGAATGTAGGAGTGGGGAACAGGGAGAGTGTGTGGAAGTGACTCAGTGATGGGCACGTGGAGCTCTGGGCATGCTCCAGATGTCATTCAGCGGCTCCACCTCCGCACAGGGATTGAGCTCCCAGATCCCAGATGCTAGACCTTGACCTCAGGGAGCTCCGAGCCCTCAGGGAGGAGCCTCTGGAAGGAGAACCCAAACTGAATGCCCAGAATTGCCAATGGCAGGCCCTCCCAGCTCCCCCAGGGTGAAGCCACTGGGTGGCCAAGGTGCCCCAGGCAGATTCCTTGCTTAGGGATCTGAGGCAGGCCATGCACCCAGGAAGACGTGAGGCAGATTGTGATCAGCTGATGGGCACCTCAGAGGGCCCCAAGCTGTGCCACCCAGAGTCCTGATGGCTGGTGGGTTGGGGCTGTTTGGAACAGAGCTAGGGGGACACAGGAGGGACAGAGAGCTTGTGTTGCTGGGGTCTCAACGAGGAGGCACCCTTGCCTGGTCTCCCCGCTGGAGCTGCACCCCACTTCTTATTCCACTCCAGGGCTCGGGCGTGGGGCATTCCAGAATCAAACACTCCTCTTGAGTCCGGAGGAATCTCTCCATTGCACAGAAACACACTTGCCTTCCTCGGTGGCCTTGGCTGGGCCCAGCGTCCGCTGCGGAAGGAGCCTGGATGCGTGAATAAAGGCTCTGGGAGTGGGCCTGGGTGGCCGATTTTTCTCAGGACCCTACTAACATGGCGTGGCCTGGGTGCTCAGCACCGTGTTGAACATCTGAGCCTTTTAGACAAGGGAGTCATTTGTCACCGTCCTCGGTTCCCAGGAAAGCACCCTCGAGGCGGCTCCCTCCTCTCATGCAGGGGCCAAGTTCTCACCGACTCCCTTCCTGCAGGGGCCTCCAGGGGAGGCGGAGGGCCAGCCCCTATGGTGTCACTTGGGGAGTCTGGCCAGATCACAAAAGCTTGTCCCACCCTGTGCCAGGTTTTGGGTACTGCCAGCCCCTCCTTCAGCCTGGCCAGGCTCTGTGAAGGCAGCACTCGGGGCTCTGGGAGGCAGAGGTGTTTGGGGACCAGGGAGACAGGGTAGAACAAATCCACTGGCCCAAGGGGGGACAGGAAGTCTTCAGGACCAGAATCCCTGCTGTCAACTCCGGGCCCACGGACCTCCACGTTCTCTGGATGGCTGAGGGTGGGTGCAGTGGCACTGGGAGGTCACCCTCTGCTCCATCTCAGCCAGAAAGACCCCCCTGGTCAGTTTTCTATACTGCAGTCCATGTGAGGTGGGGGGTGGGGGGTTCTATTGCTTAGGAAACGTTGAGACCTTCACTGGGTCACAGGGAAGGCTCCCCCACTTCTCTGGGCTGGTGGCTGCTGGGGCATCTCTCATGGGAGTGTGTCCTCAGGGCCCGTCCTCCACCCAGGATGGGAGCTGGCAGGGCAGGGTCCTATTCATTCTGTTCGCTGTTGGATGTGTCGACCTTCATAAATATTTGTTCACTGAATAAGTGAAGCCTGGGGCTGGAGTCAGGAGAACCAGAAGCCTGGCCTCCTGCTGAGGCTGATTAAATGATTCCATCTTCAAGGGAGGGCTGCTTTCTTATTTCCAAAATGGGTAGAGTAGCAGAGTCCACCCCCTGTGCTTGTAGGAATGTAGCCCCACTGTTCTGGAGTCCCCAGATTATAAGCCCATGCGATGACAGAGAAAAGGGGTTATTTAGCAAATCAGTCATCCCGGAAGAAGCACCACGAGGGACACAAACTTCATTTCTCCTCCATCCCCATGTTTCCCAGGAGACTCCTCGGGGGCCAGGCCGTGCCTACGGGGGTCACTGCCTGATGGGTGAGTCCCAGGGCCACGTAAGCTCAGGACCAGGCAGCCAAGAGAGTCCACTGGCAACAGCAGCTCCTACCACCAGGGCCAGGTGGGGGCTTCAGCAGATTGACAGCTTCCTTCCTGTGGCGTAGTTGACGTTGCCAGATGCGGCTGTACCACAGGGGGGCTTCATTCAACCCCAGCACCCAGCGTGAAGCAGGGATTCCAGGGCTTCAGCCAGGAGGCAGGAGCCAGGCAGGGGCCACGGCCAGCTCTGCTGAGACGGGCCTGAGCAGGTGAGGGTCCTCCTGCTGTCCCTGGGGCTGGCCGCCGGCAGCCCTGTCCCCCTCCAGCCTGCATGGTCGCAGCTAACGCAGCCCCGAGGGTTGAGACCCTTCTTGCCCAGAAGCTCTGGGCAGGGGTGGCAGAGCCTGGGTGTGACCTTGAGTTCAGAAGGCAGGTTGTGGGGCATTCCCGGGGTCTGCACCAGGTGTCAGGGCCTGACCTGAGCTCCTGTCCTCACTCACAGAGCCTCAACACTCCTTCCAGCTTCCTCCTCAGTCTGACCCGTTCTGACCCTGCACAGGGTCGGGCTCAGCGTGGCTCTCGCGGGGACTGGTAAGTGCAGTGATCTAGCCATCCTGAGTGGCCTGGGTGGAGAAGCGCCTGCCTGCCCACGGGAGCAGCCGGGACGCCTGCCTCTGGAGGAGGCTGCCAGATGTCCCCTCACTGCTGCGCACATGGCCCCTCTCACGTCTCATCCATCCATCAAGAGCCCAGGCGCTCCCACAAAAGCCGTCACACGTCCCTGCCGCGGGGCCGCGTTCTCACCGCCTTGAGGCCTCCTGTTGCAGGGCAGATAGCTGTGTGATTCCACCCTTATTCCCGGGCTGGGTGGTGCCAGGGGTCCCTTTTCAAGCCCTCCCCACGGCGACCCATTGTTTCGGGCCTGTGTCTTTCTTTGTGCGCCGTCTTCCTCTACGACAGGTTTGTCTTACTACGATCAATCATGCCTCTCGCCGTTCCCTTCTTGGGCTGGTGAGTGTTGTGAGAGCACCAAGAAAGAATGTTTTCAGCCACAGGAAGTTTAAATGCAGAGACAAGGGTGGGGCCGAGCGTCTTCTGTGGTTTTCTCCCTGGTTTTCCTAGTGAGACGCCTCTCCTCTGCCGATTCCTCTTTTATGGGCAGTGCCCTGTGCACACGCACGGCACGCGCAGCCTTCCCCGGGGAATGGAGTTCAGGAACTCGCCTTCTCTTTCTACCAGCAGAGAAGCCAGTGCCCACTTTAAGTGATGGTCCTGACCTGGAACTCGGGATGCAGGGAGGGTGGGGTCAACCCTGTGTGATGGCCTTTTTCTCATGACCTACGGTGAGATAAAGCATGAGGCCCTTTAGGGCTTGGGCCAGAGCGACAGCCACAGAGCTGAGCCTCGGTCCGCCAGACACTGCCCTTGGCTCTTCAGAAGCATTACCTGCTGAGTTCTTGTGAGGTGACAGGGGCCTGCAGTCTTGCAGAAGGGAGGCTTGCGGAAGGTCCCCATGCAGACCCCACCTATGCAAGTCCTCCTGCGATCTGCAGCCCTGGGAGGCGTCACCCCATTCCCTCACTCACTCAGTGTCAAGGACACCTGTCACGTGCAGTCCCTGTGCAGCGCAGAGCAGGCGGGAGCAAGCACTCAGAGAGGGAGTACATGGGAGGAGGAGGAGCCACTTGGGGCAGACAGCGGGTGCTGCCAAGGAGGAGGGAGGGTGAGAGCCAGGTGGGCAGGCAGCCATGCTGAGGAGCCTAGCGAAGGGCAGGCTTGAGGGGCCCGAAGGAGCAGGGCCTGGAGGGAGTGGGGAGGACAGGCCAGCAGAGGCACAGTGTGGGGGGACAGCAAGTGTCCACCCAGCATGGCTGGCCAGAGGGACAGGAGAGGCAGGGCGAGGAGTTGGAGGCAGAGGCAGGGCTGGGCCAGGCCAGGGGAAGGCTCTGGGTTTCATTTCCAGGAAGGCCCGGGAGAAGCCCTGGGCAGGCTAGGAGGGCAGAGGCTCGCAACTCACTGTAGGCCTCGGAGTCTGTGGGCACTGGGTGGTGATGACACAGAAGAGCGGCCTCAGCCTTGGCTGGCCCTGACAGTGCGGGGCCCCACCCTGGCCTGCAGCCCAAGGGCTCGGGCTTCCTGTGACGCTCTTCCCATCCTCCCACTTCCGGGTGGGCAGCTTTAGAGGGCCCTGTTAGGCACCTTCCAAAAGCCTCTCTTTGGGTTTGTGCACTGTGGTTCCATGGCCGGGTGGCAGCTGTGGGTTCTTGGAGTGAGCCCAGGCAGCTGGCCTCCCGGCTCCTCACATCCTGTGTGGGCACTCCCTGTCAGTTGACGTGTCTGCGGAGGCGTGGGCCTGGGCTCCCCACGTCTGTGCTGGACAACCTAAGGACCAAGGAGAGAGGCGGGCTCTGGGGATGTGAGGAGAACAGACAGATCCTCTGGTGCACAGCCCGGGTGAAGGAGGGGTGCCACAGGGCATGAGCCTGCCTGGTGAGGTGCGAGCCAGCCTGAGAACGGCAAGTGGTGGGAGGAGCGGGGCAGATTGGTGAGCTGGTGGGATAGGGAGCAGTGGGAGAAGACATCCAGGCAGGCTTCAAGGGATGAGTAGAAGTTGGCTAAGCAGGAGGTGAGGTCAGTACAGGGAGAGGGGTGCAGGGGAGACAGAGGCCTGAACCCCACGGGGAACAGGAGGTGAGGTCAGTACAGGGAGAGGGGTACAGGGGAGACAGAGGCCTGAACCCCATGGGGACCAGGAGGGGAGGTCAGTACAGGGAGAGGGGTGCAGGGGAGACAGAGGCCTGAATCCCACGGGGACCAGGAGTGAGGTCAGTACAGGGAGAGGGGTGCAGGGAGACAGAGGCCTGAACCCCACGGGGACCAGGAGGTGAGGTCAGTACAGGGAGAGGGGTGCAGGGGAGACAGAGGCCTGAACCCCACGGGGACCAGGAGGTGAGGTCAGTACAGGGAGAGGGGTGCAGGGGAGACAGAGGCCTGAACCCCACGGGGACCAGGAGGGGAGGTCAGTACAGGGAGAGGGGTGCAGGGGAGACAGAGGCCTGAACCCCACGGGGACCAGGAGTGAGGTCAGTACAGGGAGAGGGGTGCAGGGAGACAGAGGCCTGAACCCCACGGGGACCAGGAGGGGAGGTCAGTACAGGGAGAGGGGTGCAGGGGAGACAGAGGCCTGAACCCCACGGGGACCAGAGGTGAGGTCAGTACAGGGAGAGGGGAGCAGGGGAGACAGAGGCCTGAACCCCACGGGGACCAGAGGTGAGGTCAGTACAGGGAGAGGGGAGCAGGGGAGACAGAGGCCTGAACCCCACGGGGACCAGGAGGTGAGGTCAGTACAGGGAGAGGGGTGCAGGGGAGACAGAGCCTGAACCCCACGGGGACCAGGAGGTGAGGTCAGTACAGGGAGAGGGGTGCAGGGGAGACAGAGGCCTGAACCCCACGGGGACCAGGAGGGGAGGTCAGTACAGGGAGAGGGGTGCAGGGGAGACAGAGGCCTGAACCCCACGGGGACCAGAGGTGAGGTCAGTACAGGGAGAGGGGTGCAGGGGAGACAGAGGCCTGAACCCCATGGGGACCAGAGGTGAGGTCAGTACAGGGAGAGGGGTGCAGGGGAGACAGAGGCCTGAACCCCACGGGGACCAGGAGGTGAGGTGTGGGTTTCTGAGACAGCACAGGTGACAGGGGTCTGCAGTGGTAGGCCAGGTCCTCATGGCCAGTCAGGGCCTAGGTCTCCCCTGTGTAGAGTTCTAGGCCACCGCAGGTGTCAGGAATGGCACGTGGCTACTTGGACACAAGGCAGAGGGACTTGGTGGGAAGAGGGTGGTGAGTGAGCAGAAGGGAGGCCAGTTAGGAGCTTACAGGAGAGTCCCCACGAGGGAGGTGAAGGGGCGGGGGTGGGCGGGGGGCAACTGGGAGAATAAGACGATGAGTTCCAGAATTGGAGGCTGAAGGCCTGTGGGGCTCAGGTTCCCTGGACACAAGCCTGAGACCCAGACAGGCGACAGCCCCAACAGCCTCCCTCTTCAGGCTGGGCAATCGGAGGGGACGATGCTCTTTCTGGAACCACAGGGGAGAGAGCATGCTTCCTGGTGGGAGGGGCAGGAGGTTGTCAGCTCCATGTGGGCAGTGGAGGGAGCTGGGCCTGCAGGCCATCGAGGTGTGCCTAGTAGGGGGTTGGTGAGGGACCTCAACGAGGGTCCCAGCACACGAGCCCTGGAGATGGTGAGGACAGAATTTGAGTTCTGCGAAAGTGCAACCACATCGTGAATCTCCAGTGTTGCAGATGCACTTCCTGCATGTCTCTAATATTGGAACTCACTTCACGGCATTGGAGACGGTCTGCCTCGGACCCCACACCTGTGCCGAGGTCTGAGCAGGTGCATTCAGTGTCTCTGCCTGCCTTTGGAGAATGCAAAGTCCTTGGCCGACGTGGATTGAAATCAGAAGGAACGTGGTTGCTCTTACCGGGTAACCCCTTTTGGTGTGGTGGGCGAGCTGGGGGCAGCAGCACTGGCCTCTGACTGCTGCCCAGACAGCCAGCAGGGCAGCTTCCAGCATGGCTCCTGATTTCTTGGGTCTCGGGTCCTCCTCTCCGGATCAGGGCTGGAGAAATGGCTTCTGGGGGCTCTGTGTATTTCAGGAATTCGTCTCCTTTGTTTCTCTGTCATTTTCTTCCTAAAGCTCTGAAACACAGGTGAAGGTTTAACAATTTGGCAGTTTAATTAACTTTCCGTATTTTCTTTTCTCTTCCACTTCCCTCTCCCTCTGAGTGGGTGACATGAACACTATGATTTATCTGTCCTGCTCGTGTCACATTTTCTACTGTAATTCCTTCGGTCTTAGGCCAGTGATCTGGAGAGCTCAACGTCTCCTCCCAGGTTTCTGTAATTTTTCCGGAGGTTGATTCACGCGCCTTCTCTCTGAGCATTCTCCTCAGCTTAGCAGAGCATCGAAGCGGAGCCCGGGATGCAGGCTGTGACAGCTGACATATTCCTCAAGCGCTGTGGAGTGATCTGCATTAAATGAGGATTTATGATCAATCCTCGTAAATTAAGGTTGCCTCCTAAACCCAGGTGAGACCCACGCCAGCGAGTCTGCCTTAATTAGCACGAGAGGCTTCCTGGGTTATTCAAGGGAAGTTAGTGAGTGGGTTTGTTAGAAACCCATCTTCCTGTCTCCTGGAGGCTCTCCTGGGAATGATGGCCCAGGCCAGGTGGGGGGGGGGGGACGGCTGCCTGCCACATGGGGCCTACTATGGACATTGTTCTCGAGCACCTGGTGCAGGAGGGTCAAAACTAACACCGTCCCTGGTGTGAAACCTCACTTTGGGCTAAGGCTGTGTCATCAGAAATCTAGGACCCCTCTCTCTCTCTCTCTCTCACACACACACACACACACACACACACTTCCATGGGGCACCTCTGTGCTCCACTACAAGCCCCCTGCACCCCCCCAGGAACAGCGGTGCTCCCCTGTCTTCATCTGTAAAGCGTGGACAATGGAGCAGCCCTGGGGGGCGGAACAGCTCCCCCATGTCCACCTCTCAGCCCCAGGCCACTGTGAATGGGGCCTTATTTGGAGCCTGGGCCCTTGCAGAGGCAGTTAGTTCTGGGTCCTGAGGTGGGATCATTCTGGACTAGGCTGGGTCCTAATCCAGGGGCTGCTGTCCTCATAGAAGACGAGGGGACAGTCACGGGGAGCGAGAGGGAGGCCACGGGAAGGTGGAGGTGGAGACTGGAGTACTGTGGCTGCCGGTCGAGGCGTGCCCAGGATGCTGGGGCCACCAGCAGCCCTGGCCTCTCTGCCACAGAGCCTTGAGGTCGGGGTGCCGTGCAGTGTCAGTCTGACCCTGACTTCTGTGCCCCTGAAGTGCCAGCGAACAGGTCACTTTTTGTTTTTTTAAACCCACATGGTTTGTGGCCTCTGTTGCGCCATCCCTGGGAGTCAAAGTCACACTGTCCCCTGGCACACTGGGGTGGCATGGAGACAGAGCCAGAGGCCACGTCTGACTCGGTGGCTGGCTCCCCTGGGGAGCCATTCTGGGGATTGTTTCTTCTAATCCTCCCTTCACTCCCTAGTAAGTGCTTGAGCCATCCTTGGGGCTTTCTGGTGAGGAATGTGAGAAGCCAGGCTGGGCCCTTCTGATGTCTGCCCTGGGGACCTTGTAGGCTCTGTGACGAGAGATCCTCCAGGCCTAGAAGGAGAGCACTATTTTCAATTCCTGATTATTTTACCATCTTATTGAAAAAACAAATTGGGAAGATGTGGTAAGCCACGCCACCTCTTCTGTGGGATAAAGTGGGGCGTGTGCGACTCCCCGTGGTCCACTCTGCCCAGGACCAGCTGCAGTCTAACGTCGTTCCCCGAGCTGCCCTCACAGCCGCCTCCCTTAAGGTGGGGTGGGGGGTCCTGCGGAAGCCAGAGGCTGGGGCAGGGGCAGGAGGGCCTCTCCTGAGTCCTCATATCACTGTGGGGCTGTGAGTTTCCATCTCTCCTGGTCCATTGTGGGGTTCTCTGTGGACTTTCACGTCCCCCAAGTCGGGCCAGATGGGAACCTTCTGGGAAGCTCATTTCAAATGCTGGGAGTCTCCTAGGGTGGCCGAGGTGGAGCCAACCAGGGGGTGAAGTCTCAGAAACTTCCAGAGCAGCTGTGCCAAGGGCAAAGGTGGCCAACGTCCCACACGGAGAGTGGGGCCTGGGCTCTGCACCCTGGGGGCCCTTGTTCAATAGGGCGCCCACTGGGGTGTGGAACTGCCTCCCGCTTAGAAGGGCCTCACCTCCTACCAACAGAGGAAAGGAGCCCAGGGGTCACTGAGCCAAGCCCGCGCCCGCCGATGTGCAGAAATCTCCATTCTGAGGTCCTTGGCAGACTTGAAGTTGGTGGAGACCTACAGATGAAGAAGGAATTTCAATGGGTATCTGGGCCGTTTGGTTCAAAGCCTAAGGGAGTTTTTCAAATGGTAATAAGGTCTCGCTCACAGAATGACTGGTTTCATCCCCGATGGCACGGGATCAACAGAGTCCAGAGGAATAAGAATCGAGACCGGAGCAGAGTCTCTGCTTACCAGGGTGGAGTGGGAACAGCCAGGTGGTCTGAGGTGGTGTGCTAGTGCCACAGCACACACTGGGTGACACCTAGCATGTAACGGTCCCCTTTCTCCAGTGACTCATCCTTCCTCAACAAACCTTTCTGCCTACCCCAGAAAACCCTGCACTTCTAGAAGCCTCCAGAAAGAACACTCAGGGAGAGCCTTGGGAGATGGCTGCTGGCCTGGCAGAATGCCGTCGGTGGGGCTGTGCCGCTGGGAGCCACGGGCACTGCAGCTGTCTCCCCGGGGCTCCTGCAGCCTGAACATCCAACTGTCCCTGGGCTCAGGGGCCATGTGTACCAAGAGCCGGATGTCACCACTACGAGACCCACAGTGGCTTCAAGCCCAGCTCAGCCCAGTGGACCTGCAGCATGCCACCAGAGCTGAGCTGCTGGACCAGTGGCTGTGGAGTCTCCCTGCCCCTCCGCAAGTCCAGCCCCTCTGCAGGGCGTCCTGAGACAGAGGGCCTTTTCTCTCTCCCCGCCTTGGGGCTTCTGCAGGACCTCCCTGGACGCCCACTCTCAGCCCTCTGGCTCTTCCTTCCAGGCCTCTCCTCCACCGCCTGCCCAAGCTCCCCTTGCTGCCTGACCTCGGTTCTCCAGGGCATCCTTCTGTGGTGTCCTCTGGCCTCTTGTGGACCTCTAATCCTACTTCACAACCATGTTTAGATGCTCCCTGCTTGGGGGGCTTCCCGAGCCCCCGTAGGTGCACCCCACCCCCGGCTCTGCCTTGTTTCTCCTCTTGGTTTGTCTCCCTGCAGTGCAAGGAAGCGCCTCCCCTCCTGCCTGCCCTCTCACCCAGCCTGCGGGAGGCCGACCTGGCCCTTGGCAGCCGCCTGGTGAAGCCCCCGGAGCAGAGCTTCTCCAGCCGGGTGGCGACACCTGCTCTGGCTACTCTAGCAACACCAGGACCCCTCCCATCTGTCTTCCGCTTGTTCTCTCCTCTCCCTGTCTGGGCCCAGGCAAGGGGGGAGGTCAGGCCAGGGCTGGGGGTGGGGTGTCAACTGGCATGTGACAGGGAGCAAGAGATTGTTGACTTTTTGTTAATTTTTTAAAAATAGAGATAAGATTCACGTCCTGTGAAGTTCATCTTTACAGTGTGCAGTTCAGTCATTTTCTATCTGCACAGAGTTATGCAAATATCACTTCCCTAAATCCAGAATATTCTCTCCTTCCTAAAGAAACCCATTAGCACCCACTTCTCACCTCTCTCCCACCCTGCTGGCTTCTAATTATAGCATTGTAGACATTAATTTGGCTGATGATAGCATAAAATCAAAAAATATATTTCTTGTAATTTTAAATTAGGTAAAACATCTAGTACCATAGACTTGACTCCACCGAGTGCTCCTGCCCAGTGGTGTCTGGCAAAACAACCCCAGTGGGCTGGCGCTGGTGTTCAGAGCCTGGCTTGGCCTCCGTGAGCACTGCCAACGCGTTTGCTAATGAACTTGGTGTCGGCTTCAGGGGAGAGGTGGGATTCCAACTGATTACAGACAACAGAATCCAGATTTTCTCTGAAAGGACCCAGTGGAAAATCCCATCTGTTCAGTCGAGGCCAAGCACCAGATTTGAAACACAAGGATGTCCTTAAGAAGGGCATGATTCCTTATTAAATATTGGAAAATATTCCTAGCCTCCCTCTAGGGAGGGCCATGGAAAAGACCAATTTCACGAAAAATGCAGTCAAATGTTAAGTGTAGTCACCACGCTGCCACGGTCATTCCAGTAAGTGGATTCTTTGCACTGGTACCTAGTTGTATTCCCATCGGACGCTTTGGGATTGATTGTGTTTGTCTGCAGACCCATGTGCATGAGGGGCTCTGTCCCTGCTGGGCCACTTGTGACACCCAGGATGCCACTCCCTACTCTGCAGGAGGGAGAAGCAGAGGTGCCCCCCTGCAGCCTCCAGCACGTAGTTCAAAGCACAGATTCCAACCTGAGCTTTGGGATCACTGTCCCAATGGCCAACGTGGAGAGTTTCTGCAGGAGAAGCTCATGTGTGCCTCTGTGGAGGCCTCTGTGCAGTGGGGGCACATCTGCAGGTGCAGCTGGAGGCCTGGGAGGACTGCCATCTGGAAGGAAGCATGCGTGTCCAGAGAGCAGGGCGTCCAGAGGGCAGGCGGCATGGTGGAGTCAGCTAAGGGACACTGTGGCCGCTGGGCTCGCGCCCCAGCAGGAATGAGGCTGGTCGGGGGTGGAGGCGGTGTTGGAGGCAGCCTCCTGGAAGTGAGCCTGGGCTCAGGGTGGAGGGTGGGAAAGAGCCTGGTGCCCAGGGACTCAGAAGGCAGGCCCACGTGGGCACCAGCTTTCAGCAGTGGATAAAGGGGTGACTGGGAAATTGGGAGTCTAAGTCATGTAACAGCTCTGCCCCGGGGCCAGAGGGACGGAGCAGCAGCAGGGAGGAAAGGGGTCTGGGGGTGGCACCCATTGGTCCTGGCCTGATAGGACTGTGTGTACTGTCATCATGTGTCACTCTCCCTGGGTGTTCTTGTGTGGTGTCTGAGGATGACCAGCAGGCTTGGAGCTGCCACCTCAGCAGTGGTCACCTGACAAGAAGCCACTGAACTCTGGCTTTGAGCAGGGGTCTCTGGGGTGAGTTTGAATCCCACTTTCAACTGAGGGACGTCATGGCCTCTAGTCATTAGGACCCGTCTTGGAAGAGCCTAGGGTTGGCGTTTGTGGTGAGGAAGTGTGCACTAAGTGTGCACTAAGAATGCACAGAAGTGCCCGCGGCTGCCAGGACCAGGCCGAGCCCAGGAGGGCCTTGAGGCTCCCGGAGCCATCAAATGGACTAACTCTGTGCTGCACATCCCTCTCTGCTCGCCGTGAAGCCCTTGGCAGATCCCAAACTCCACGAGGCGACTAGCCTCGGTGGCCGATGTCGTGAAAACAGAAGGGTGGGCAGGATCCACCCTAAAATAAAAGAAATAAAAAATAACAAACAGCCAGAAGCTTAATCGGACCCTGGGTCAAAGGTGAAAACTGCTAGAAAGTCATGTTGGGACACACAGGGACGTCTCAGGGCAGGACAAGGACGGGTGATGGTGGCACCGTGATACCGTGGGGCACAGCCTTGTTCTCAGGGAAGCACCGTGGTGCGAGTCCTGCTGTGCGAGTCCTATGGCTTCCTGAGTCCCCACCACTGGGCCTTGTGACAGTGAGGAGGGTCCCAGCCTCTGAAGCCTCAGAGCACAGGGCCTCCAGGTGGTGCCTCCGCTGGCCTCCTGCTCATCTGGGGAGGGGGCCGTCCCCTGGCCCCACGTCTCTGAGTGGCCACTGACAATGGAGACTTGCTCTCTGTAGTCTTCCTTCCCCATGTGCCCTCCAGCTCCTCCACTCCAAGGGCCAGGAAGACGTGGAGTAGGCCCTGCTGGCCAGGCTCAGCGGAGTTCCGAGCTGGTGGTAAGCAGGGGTGGCCACCTTGTCCTCCCTCCACACTGAGCCACTTCTCTGTCTCCACGGTAGCTGGGCCAGGGAGCCAGTGTGAGGCTTTCTGGCCTCTCAGTTATCAGGGCTCATTTGCCCCTCAAAGGCTCTGAGCATGTGCAAAAGGCCCAGATCTGGGCGTGAGGAGGCTGTGACAGAGAAAGAGCATTTGACTTCCCAGGCTCAGTGGATTCAGAGGCCCTCATGAGTGGCGAAGGTCTGGGTCGCCCGGGGAACCTGAAAACAAAGACCCCCACACCAGTCAGGCCTGGGCCTTCTTCAGCAGGTCTGGGCGGGGCTGGCCACTTGGGTTCCAAAAGTACACAGAGGGTTCTGACGTGCGTATTGGAGAGCCAGGGCCCAGAGTGAAGTCCCCCAGGCCTCTCTGCAGAGAAGGAGCTGCCAAGTGGCTTCCAGAACGTCTCTGAGTTCAGGAAAACAACCGGAGAGGCTGACTCAACGCTGGGCCCCGCACATTCCTCCTGTGTGGGGCTGGGCCCCGGCTCCTGGCCTCCTCCCGCACCTCCCAGATGTGGCTCCCGGCAGGGCGGGGTGCTGCATGCTGGCTGGCTGGCCCTGCCCTCTCCCTCTACGAGGGTCATTTGATCCCCCTATCCCCCGGGGTGGGTGAAGAGAAAATAGCCAGGGGATGACGCAAGGGCTGGATCTCAAAGAAGCCTGTTTCAGACCCAGGCAGGACTGGGCTGGGCCTCTGCTTTCCCCCTGGCGCTGAGTCACGAGGACCGGCCGCCCGGCTTCCCCAACCTGTCCTGGGTTTGCCAAGTCACTGCCTTCCAAGCAGCAGCCCAGCTTGACCTAGTGACGTTCTTTTTGTGTGTTAAACACAAAGCTGATGCTGTTGGTGATCATTAACAGCCCTGGAATGTCTCAGGCTGGGCTTGGGCCCCATTTCTACCACAGTTCCCAGTGTAGAACACTGTGGCGTAACTGCCCCAGAACCTACGCCTGACTGGTGGTCACCCAGCCCCGCCAACTCATCTGTTCTTCTCTCTGGGCCTCACTGTGGAGGAGTCAGTGTGGGGAGGCCCTGCCCATGGCTCAGGCGGGATGCGGGCGTCTGGCCGGGGTCCTGGGGGGCATGGCTTCCCTAAGGCTTTGGTAGCCCCTGGCCAGCACTGCCCACGGAACCTGCAGGGGCCCTTTTCTGGCTGTTTGTTTTGCCCACACAGCAGCCTCTCCCTGGCGCAGGGGTGCCCCTTTCCTCCAAGCTCAGCTTCCTGACTCTGCCACCCCAGCGGAAGCCCCTCTGCCCTGTGCTCCCCCGAGAGCAACCAGAGAAACCTTCACGGCTGCGCCAACTAGGAGTGGCGCCTAGGTGTGGGGATGTCCCTGCCTCGGGAGCTGGGGACATCACCTTGTCTGCATAAAGAGTCTTTGAGGGTGTAGTTAAGTTAGTGCTCTCCAGTGGCAGGGTCCTCATAAGGGACACACAGAGGGACACCCAGAGGGCAGGGCCATATGACCATGGAGGGCAGAGGCTGGCGTGGTGCGTGATTCTGAGTGAATTCTCACAGTGCCTGTGACAGTGTCTGGAAGACATACTTTCCAGATGTGCAGGGACCATGCACTTCGTCCTTGTCACCTCCTCAGCTGTGGCATCAGATCAGATCCTGAAGCTATCTTCTTTGGATTCAGCTTTTGATAAGATGGCCCCATATGAAACCAGGATTTCTAAGGAAATACAAAGAAGCAAGTAACTGGTGACTCCCCAAGGCCGGGGAGTATTGGCCACCTGCTCAACCTCCTGGCGACTCATCAGGGCCTTGGGCGGAGAGCACTCTGGGGCGGAGAGCACTCTTTGCGATATTGTGCGGAGTGGTGTCTGCAGCAGGTTGAACCCGTCGGCCTCGGGGTGACCCTGCCTGCTGCAGGGATTCTTTTCCTTCCAGCTAGAAGCAAACCCCTGACTTTCTGTGTACACCTAATGTACAGCCGTCATGCAGGATGCCCAGCAGCTGGCTCTGAGGAGGGAGGTCAGGTGTGACACCTGTTGGCCATGCCACTTTTGCCAAGTAATAACCAGAGAGAAAATAACTGAAAGAAGACAGATGACAATCCCTGCCTAATTATAGAGTCGGGCCCTCTTGGCTTCAGATGCAGCGTTTAAGCTATTTGGAAACGAAGCAGTATTTTTAAAGGAGGAGTTTGTGTTTGTGTGTTAGTTATGGTTCACATGTTCTGTGAGACTTCAGAATGGCGAGCCGTCAAAGACACGCTGCAGGAGACCCAAAATAATCTCACTCTGCATCATGGGACGCTTTGCTCTCAAAATAAGATCTTCCCAGTCATGATGTCATTGAATTACTAATTAAAGCAATTAAATCCTCATCTTGTAATGTTCTAAAAAAGGTTATTATTAGAACCCAAAGCTGATGGAATTCACTGGATTACTTTGGGCAACATCAGGGTTCTGAGAACAGCAGCCAAAATTGGCATTTGAGGCCATTAGATGTCAAGTAATGGCAGGTGCCCCTGGGCATGGTGAGGGTGGAGACGTGCCCGTGTGCACATTCTGGAAAGCACAGGCTGCCTCTGCACCAGCCCTTCCACTTGGACTCACCCTACCTCAGGCCCAGGGCCTGATACTCGCACTTGGTGATTCATTTAATTTTTCACTCTAGCTTTTAGGACACTCGGCCAAATTTGGTGCTTGCACATAATGATTACTTCACACTGGCTTCTTCTCCATCATTAAGATGGTCTCTTCTCTGCTTTGATCTTTAGTGGACATGGGTGGGGACACCAGGGCCCAGAGAGGACTTGGCCATCATGCTCTGCAGGGCAGGAGTGGACGAAGAGCTGGGGCCGCCTTGCCGGTGGGCGAGATGGGAGGAGGGCAGCGGCTCTGTGGGCCCTGGCTCGCCTCCCACCTGTCCCAGTTGTTCAACTGGCCCTCCTGCACCATTGCACCATGGGATTGCAGATGGGGTACGCCATTGTCCTCCCTCCAGAGGCCCAGCTGCCTTGCCAGTGAACCCTGGCCGGGCTGGACTGGGACTGAAACCTAAAGTAATGTGTGGTGTTATTACCAGCCTCTTGAAAGGCTTCTATGTATTCATAACGGGAGATAAGGTGAGTAAAATAACCCCTGGCCCATAACTCTTCTGAAATATCTCTTCTCCAAATATTGTTTTACCCAGAGGGTGCCGCCTTCAAATAGCTGAGGCAACTTCTGAGGAGCCGGGCTGTCAAACGTGGGCTTGAAGCATGGATTGTAGCTTAATGCTGAGAAAAAAAAAAAAGCCACGCCATTGTAATTCTTTGATTAATGCCTGTGGTTCTCGAAGGGCTTTTCCCGAGTGTGGTCCAGCGCCACTTGCTCTAGGGTCATCCAAAGAGCTGCAGACGTTTGGCATCTCTGCACCTCTTTCATTAGAAACTTTTGGGGGAGAGGATGAGTTCAACAGGTTTAGCCAAAACGTGTGGGCGAGAGAAAGCTTGTGACCCACTTTAGGAACTGGAAAGGGTTGCAAAAGGGCCCTTTTGCAAAGGACCAGAAAGTGATTATTTTAGGTTTGGAGCCCACAGGGTCCCGTGGCACTGATTCAGCCCCACCATAGACACTACCTGGAGGGATGGCAGGGCTGTGCTCCAGTGAAACTTTAGATGCAAAATAGGTGGTGGGGGCCTTGGCCTGCAGGTGCAGTCTGCTGACCCCTGCACTGGACGGGAGTCTGGAGAGCAGAGACGGAATCCAGATGGTTTATCACACAGATCCAGCAAGATGTGCACCCAACAGCCCCTTGATAAGCGCTAAGTGAGGGCCTGAAGGAGGCACTGCTTCTGTGGCACCGACATTGAGTTAAATATCGTAATGCAAAACACGTGAGGCTCTGTGACTAGATCCTTAAGAGCTTTAGAAATAGTGAAAATGGCAGGCAAGGGGACAAATGACCCTCCGGCCCACAATTCCTCTGAAGTGACTGTCCTCCAAACACTACTTTACTTTAAGGTACCACCTTCCTATGATGTAAGCGACTCCTAAAAGGGTCAGCTTCTAAATGATGAAGGGTTATTGTCAATTTGTACAAAGTTCCCGGTTTTCTGTGAGCAGCTCTATAGACTGACAAACCAGAGCCCTGTAAGCACCCTTGCAGGTGGGCATGAAGCAGCTGCACCCTCCTGAGGACTCCCAGCTCCCTTTGTAGTCACCCGGATTGCCTTCTGTCCCCGGAGTTTGGCCCTTGCCAGAATGACCAAGAAGTGGCACCACGTGGCACAGATCTCCTTGAGCTGGGCTTCTTTCGCTTAGCGTGGTGATTGCCCTCCACCTGTGTCCTTCATCCTTGGAAGTTGGGCATCTTTGTTGCTGGTAGTGTCCCATTGTATGGACGTACCAGTTTGTCTATCCATTGTTCACCCGAGAAGAATTTTGGTTTTTTTTCTCCAGTTTTTGGTGATTACTGATAAAGCTGCTATAAACACTCGTGTGCAGGTTTTTAAAAAACAATATTTGTTTATTTATTTTCTCATGGGGACATGTTTTCATTTCTCTTGGGTAAACGTTTCAGGGAATGGATTACTGGGTCATGTGGTAAGCATGTGTCCAGCTTTATTAGAGATGGTCACGCTGCCTCCCTGAGCTGTCCTGTTCTGTGTTCCTGCAGGCAATGTCTAAGAGTTCAGGGGTTTTACATTCAGGCCAGCACTTGGTAATGAGTGTGTTGTGATGGTTCCTCGTGTTCTGATGTACGTCTCCTCCAGGAGTAACCGGGTGGAGCACCTTCTCATCTGCCATCTGTGCATCTTATTTGGTGAAGTGTCCATTCAAATTTTGTCTATTTAAAAAAAGTGTTAATTAAATTGAGTTTTGAGAATTGTTTATACTTCCTTAATACAAGCTCATTGATGGTTATGTGATTGTCAAATATTTCCCTCCATCACATGTGTCCATTGCAGAACAAGTGTTGTTAAATACAGCGATGGTTAATTGATCAATTATTCTTTAATGAGGTGTGCTCTCTTTGCCCTAAGAAAGCTCTGCCTAACACAAGGTCATGGGCTTGTTTACTCTAAAAGCTCTCAAGTGTTACACATTACAGTTAAGGCCTATGATCCATTTTGAGTTAAATTTTATATGTGGCACAAGATAGAGGCAAAGGTTCATTAAGAAGGTGTTTCTGCACATAGATGTCCAATTTTCCAGTAGCAACCTTTGAAGCAACTCTCCTTTCTTCCCTGAGAGTAACTCTGCATATCTGCTGATTGTAAATTGTTTTGTTTTCTTGACTTCAAATACTAACTGTTCATATTTGGTGTATAGGAAACCAGTTTTTTTAGATGGCTCCCATGTCCTGTGAACTTGTGTAATTTGTGTGTCTTTCAATTCCCTTTCTTCAGTTACTTACTGCTCTGGAAAGGACTTGTAGCATGATGTTGAATAAGAGGGTAAGAGAAAATGCCCTTGTGGAATTCTCTGTTCCAGGAGAAAGCATTTAGTATCTGACTCTTAGGTTTGATGTTAGCTGTAAGTTGGCATTATGTTTCCTTTATTAGGTTAATTAAATTCCTAGGTGTAGAATTCTGGAAAATGCCTTTTTTGTGCATTTATTGCTATAATCACATGAATTTTTCTATCTAGCCTGTCAACATGATGAATTATATTACTTAATTATGAATATTAAACCAACCTTGCATTCCTGAGTGGATGCCTTTAGGTCTTGGTGTATTCATCATTTTTATGTATTGTAAGAGTTGATTTTCTTAATTGTTAAGAATTTTTGCTTATGAGAGATTTCGTATGTACTCTTCTCTTTGTTATAACATGTTCATGTGGCTTTGACTTTAAGGTAATGCCAGCCACCAAAAGATTGAAGTGTTCTCTCTTCCTCTTTTCCCTGGAAGAGTTTGTAGAAAATTGGTGTTATTTCTTCCTTAAATGGTTGATGGAATTCATCAATGAAATCACCTGGTCTGACACTTCCCTTTTTAAAAGATTATTAATTGTTGATTGTATAGGGCTACTCCGTTTACCTATTTCTCCATATGTGAGTACTAGTAATTTATGCTTTTTAAGAAATTGGTCTATTTCATGTAAGTTAATAAATTTATGAGTATCAAGTTTTTCATAGTATTTCCTTTCAATGTTTTGAGGATAAGCAAGGACTCCATTCCTGATAATGGTAATTTATGTGTTTTCTCTTTTTTTCTCTACTAGAGTTTTATCAAGGTTTTTGATTTTTTTTCCAGAGGATCAGCTTTTGGTTTCCTTGACTTTATCTCTTTTTTTTTTCATTTAAATTTCATCAATTTCTGCTTAAATCTGTGTTACTTCTGTTGTCTGATTTCTTTAGGCTGAATTTTCTCATCTTTCTTTGAATTCCTAGGGTGGAAGCCAATGACTGATTTCTGGTCATCTTTGTCAGCATGAGCATTGGATGCTGTGTGTCTGCCTGTTAGCATGGCCTCCCTGCGCCCCACAACATGCTAACATGCTGATATTCATAATGGACATGGAAGCAAGGAATCTTTGGCCATATTTAGTGTCTCCAAAATTAATTTTTTTAAAATTTGAAATTTATTTAACTTTATAACTAGATAAATTCAATCATTGGTGATTAAAAATAGACTTTGAGTTTTAAATGTCTCTAGTTGTGTGATAACTCACATAAAATTCTCACTGGAGTTCATGTTATGAGGTTTTATTGAAAATTAAAATGCGATTGCCACCTAGAAACAGAGGGAAAGCAAAACAATACCCTTATCCATTTTCAAGTAAGCTTCACTTATAAAACACTATCTTGAGAATTATAATTCCACTGAGCTTCCAACTACAGTGTTGAAATCAAGTGAGACACAATTCAAAAGTACTTTAGAAAAGAGTTGAAATTTACTGTATCTGGGTTAATAGATGATATTGTTAAACAATGATAACAAAACTATCTAGAGATCAAATAAGATGGAAGCAGTTTACTAATAAGGTCCATATTTACATACATCCACTTATGAAATGCTATTCTAAAGTGATAATCTTACAAAGGCTCCAGTTAAGGTGTACAACAACATAAATAACATCAGTAAAACCAAAAAGTAAAAATGTCAAAATTATTTTCAGAGGAAGATAAAGTAAATTTTTTGCTGTTTATGGATGATTTTAATGTACTCATTAATAGCAGTAAAGATATTGTAATTACATTACCTACAAATACAATAAAATGAAGTTAATATATGTGAATCACATTTATTATTACTTTTTAATAAGTTATAAAATATTAGGAATAATGAAATCCCATTAGATTTTCATTTGGGTCAATAAAAACTAACAGCAATAAGAAAGACTAAAAGAAAAAAAAATCCAACTTATTTTGGTGGAGAGAACATCTTGCTGTGACTTGGAATTCAGAAGGGGGCTCACTGGCAGGTGGGTCACTGGGGGTCAGCTCTGGCTGCGTGGACAGCTCCCAGTGTAGAGGCCTGGCTCGGCAGATAACCTTGGTGGGGAGACTCCCGAGTGCCCTTCCCAGGGGCTGTCCTCTCCGGGACCCTTGGGTCCTCTGAGGTCTGCCAGGGCTACAAGGAAAAGAGGGTGCCAGGTCAGAGACACCTCCATCCAGTGGGAGGGTTGGATCACAGGGGCCCAAATGGCACCTGGATCCAGGACAGACAGGTGCAGCCACTGCACTGGGCTGGGGGCCCTCGGTGGAGACTCTCACTCTTGGGCCTCATCCTGGAAGGGGGAAACTGTCCATCCTGGGCCCTCAGCCCTGGACCCTCAGCCCTGGAACCTCGTCCCTCGACCCTAGTCCCTCACCCACCCAGTGCTCCTGGTCCACATCTGGTCATTCTGATGGGACCTACCCTATGGCTCACATGCAATGTCAGGGAACGAGGACATTTTGAAAACCTTGGCTGCTCCTCCGTGTTGTACCTCAGTGTGCATGCTCTTCCTTCAGCCGTGCAGGGGCTCCAGCAAGAGAGCCCTCCTGGTGTGGACACGAGTGGCCTTTTAGACAGACGGGACTCTTCCAGGACCTCAGAAGAGACTTTGGCTTGTGGTCCACAGCGTCCAGCTCTGTGCCTGTGGCCCACTTCTCCTTGCTGGGGAGGGTTGTCCTCTGCCTTCACAGGGTGCTGGCTCCAGATCTGGTGTCTGGGGACATTCTTTCTTCCCAGGGTCCGTGGCCTCCCCCTCCTGCCCGTGATTCTCTGACGGTGGGGAAGATTTCCCAGGGTGGCGTTGCTCCTGGGAGCATGAAGGGCACCCATCTCACCCGCAGCTGATCCTCCTTCAGGAGATTTTAAGTTGGTTGTGACTCAGCTGTTCTTAGAACCCTTTGCTTAGTCTCCCGTGAGGTCCATTTACAATGAATTTTCTAGACCAACCCGGAACTCCCACCCCCACCACGTGGCCTTCTCCGTCCCCCTGCTCCGTGGCCAGCACACGCTCACTCCCTGGCCCTGCCGGGGCGTCTGACGTCTCTCTGCCTGAGAGCACGTGTCCTGCTGCCCCTGCCCCTTCAGCCTCTGCTGCGAAGTCTTTGAGGTATGTGAGGGATTTAGGATTTTATCCAAGAGGCAGCAGAAAGTCATAAAGAGCCAGGTGGAGACATGACCTGATTGCACAGGAATTTGCAGAGATCATGATAGAGATCCCCTCCTACGGAGAGTGGAGAGGGTAAGAACAGGAGTGTCACCAAGCCTGAGAGGACAGTGGGGCCTGGACTAGAGGAGAGTGGAGGATGCGTCCAGGAGACTGGCTGCTGGGGGCTGCTCAGTAAGGAAGGCCTAGAGTGCAGGCCAGGGGCGAAGCCTGGGGAGTGGGGGACAAAAGTCCAGAGTGCCCTCCTTTCTACCAGTGCACTAAACTGTGACTGTGACCTGCAGGGGAGGGGGACACACCAGTGGGGAAGGAAAGCAGGGCCTGTGCCTGAACAGTGCCCAAGGCGGGCGGTTCAGTTGCAGCCGTGGGGCTCTTGCTGAGGGGCAGGGTTTCGTCCCCCCCCCCAGGTGACCCAGGATGCCAGCTGCCCGGAGGCAGTGGCTGGCAGGGCAGGCAGCACGTAGCTCCAGTTTTTAGCATGTTCCTCAGAGTCCCCACGTCTTTTCCTTCTCAATGTGAGAAGAGAAGGGGACACTAGCTGAACAGTGTCCCGAGGCCTCCTGAGACTTGGTGGGCATTTTGGTTGGACTGAGGCAAAAGCACCCTGTCCTCTGGTCCAAGGGCCTCCACCTTTTCCCTGGGGCGTGCTGTGCTCCTGCGGGAGATTCCACGCTGTCCCCTGGCTGCTGTAAGTCCAAGCCTGCCAAAGAGGCCGCAAGCGCAGGCACCAGGCAGGCCTGACCTCTGCCCCACGGCTGGCTGGCCGGCTGCAGGGCCATCATCTCCCTGATGTGCGGATCTCCAGGTTATGGTCGGCCTCCATTGAAGGACGCTCCAGCCTTGAGCACCTCCCAGACGCAGCTCCGTGGCGCTCGCCCAACGCCATTACCTGGAGAAGCATCTGTTTCTGTAAGTTTCTGTCTTCAGTTTCACTCAGAGAGCTTTTCTAACCTAATTACGTGTGTCAACTCCAAGGCTGTAATCACTGCTCCCCGGTTACCCTTGGTAAACAGTCACTTTCAGATGGCTTTATGGGCTGCCTTGGAGAGTCTCTGGGTCGCAGCAGAGAGTCTCTGGGTCGCAGGCTGGTGACAGCGAGGTGCGGCTGAGCTGGGTGGCCTGCTGACCTCTGTGGCGCACGTCAGCCATGATGGAGCCTTGGCAGGGCCTGGCTGTTCTGGTTCTGGCGCAGACTCGAGCACTAAGCTGTGGATAACGGCGGACGTGTCTAGCAAATTACAGTGACCTGAATGGCTTCCGAGACGTGAGGACCTGGTGAGTTTGCTGGAGAGTGAGCCCAGCAACTGGCTCTGAAGTCACTTCATCTCCCACGGCCCGCCCCTCACCACCCGGCCCAGAGCCCAGGGTTAAGTGAACAGATTAAAAGCTAAACCAGTCCAGTTAGCATCAAGATAAAATCACGCACACCGACTCCTTGGAAATGCTGGGTGGACATTATTTTCTTTCTTTTCCCACTCTCTTCCCAGCTGTTTCTCATCTGGAATAAGCACGAGGTACACAGGAGTGAGAGGGGCTTCAGGTTGATCTGGATGTTTACGTTAGGTTACTGACGTGTTGTATTAGCGATCATTCCCTGGCCTTGCTAGGTTATGACTGAGTTTCTTTCGTGTTTATTAAACCATTTCTCTTCCTGATGGCGGGTCCTGGCTTCCCCGTTGGCTCTCTTTGCCCGGGGGAATTCTGGTGCACACACTGTGAACCTATGACCATGATTTCGTCAAAGTGATCACTTTTGAAATGCTAAGGAAGCAGTGAGCCTAACGTTTCAAGTCAAGCTACAAAGCTACTTCATGTTTGTTCTTCATGTCACTAAAGATAGATCTGAAATTAAGAACCATTTCATGAAGGTGGGTAAAGTACAATTAGTTATTTTCTGGAAAATGTTATCAATATTAAAACAAACAAACAAACAAACAACTTCCTGGGTAAAAGTCACCCTGGTAGATAGTGAAGATTGGCTTCACTGTATGAGACAGGCCACTCTCTGGTTGAGAAAAGTTGAAGAAATATAACCCCCCTTCCCTCACTCCGGGAGATGCAGACCTCGCCGTCTGAGACGGGGTACAGTGTGGATTCTTGAGGGCTCACAGTTGAGGGCACTCAAGCTTCCTGCGTGTCTTTACCATTACTCTCACTCTTATTTAGAACAAAACAAAACAAACAAAAAGCGAACTCAAGTTTACTACACCCTCCGTTTGCTTTTTACAGAGCCAGCTTGTCTGGTTCTGTTGCCAAAAATGTTTTTAGCTCCTCGGCCTTTATGAGACGAGAGTAAATAAGGTATGACAGAGCAGAGGGGAGGTGCCCAGACACAGAGCTGTGCCAGAGCGGCCTGTGCATGTGTGTGAGAGCCAGTCCTCAAAGCACAGGAGTTGGCTGGTTGGCTCCCTGCTGGGAGCTTGAAACTGCCCTCCCCTCCGTGGCAGCATTGACACCACGGGATTAGCAGGTGCTACACAACAGGGCTCCCCACCCCAAGCACCCCGTGGGCAGCTAAACCTGTACCAGCACACTGCCCCGGCCAGAGCGCAGTGCTGTCCAGATGCAGAGCCCTGATCCAGCCTCATGGTTCAGAGGGCAAAATGGGTCACTTCTGAGAAAATGCTTAGGAAAATGGGACTTGGAGGGGCTGGCACCTGCTAATTGCCTGTCCTTCTCTTCACTTTCAGTTCTGTTGAGTTCTGGAACCAGAGAAGCTTCTCTGCTCCAAGTCCCTGGTGTGCGCTCAGCACATTTCTGGGCGTCCTGAAGAGCTGCAGGTGCAGAAAGTGCTTGGCATCTCGTCCTGCTGCCCACCCTCTGTGGCCCCCACGGTGAGGCCCCAGGTAGGACAGAGGGAGGAATAGCAACAGAGCAGGAACTCATCTCAGAGCTCCCAGCTGATCTCACCCACCCCAAAGGCATCATGCTAAAATGATGTTTTCCAGGGGCCTCTGATGGGCAGTGAGGGAGCTGACCGGCTCCTTGAGCTTATGTCCACCCCGGGCTCCAAGAATGTGATTCCACCGTGCATCAGGCATGGGTGGAGTGGCCTTTCCTCCTGTGGATTTCTGAGTCAACTGCAGATCAGAAACATGCTTGGAGATCTCCAGCCAGGCTTTACCCCAGGTCCCCAGTCCACCCATGGTGACCCCATAAGGGGAAGTCAGGCAGGCTCCAGATTTTGAGAGCTCATTAGTGTCACTCAGCCAGACATTTGTTTGAAGGTGTCTGAGCACCAACTATTCTATTTCATTTAAACATTAGCTTTTCCCCTGTCTTCTCACCAGCTGCAATTATAGGAAACCATCGTCTGCAGGTGGAAAGAAGGTTGGTGAAGTTCACCTACTAAGCCGCCTGCTATGAACATTCTTGGCCACGTAAGGGACTCCACAAGGAATTACCCGGTACCCCCTTCCCTGCAGCCGGCTCACTGGGCTCCTCCAAAGCAGGGAGCATCTTCACAATCTCGCCTCCACCTTCCTGGCCCTTGAGGATTGTTCGACTGCTCAAAGAGGGCTTTCAAAATAACCAGTCTTTTCCATTATTCTACTAGTCCTCTCCTCTGAGTGGTTTCTCGCTCTGCATCCAGCATACGTTTTTGGAAACACTGGGACATTCACGGAATCGTGGCAGTTAGAACTTGCAGTTAGAGGGGACCTGATCAAACCTTCCAGCCTGGATGGTGCTCAGGCAGAGGCGACTTTGCTTCCCTAGGGACAGGGACAGTGTTTGGAGACCTTTGGTCACTACTGGGCACAGGGGTGCATCTGCATCTCGTGGGTAGAAGTCGGGCTGTGGGGAAGCATGCTACGGTGGGAAAGGATGAGTGGTCGGAAACCCAGGTGGAGCGGCCAAAGGAACTAAGAGTCCATTTCAACTGCATCCCCACTGACATGGACCCTGAGGTGACAGCTATGTTAATGAGCGTGACTTAATGACTCCACACCTGGCAAGGCAGGGCTGTGCACCCGCAAATGCAGCCAGTCCTGATTCGTCAGTGACAAGTAATACTCATAATCAGAGTAAAACAGAGTAAACCCACACATCTCGTCAGTGATTTTTGTCTGATTACGTGTGGAAGTGATAATATTTTGAACACACTGAACTCCATACAGTATATGGTCAGAATTCAAAGCGAAACCCTGAGGCTGCCTCTGTGCACTTGGTTTGCCTTGGTCCCCAGCCTCCTGCTCTTGGGGAGTTGAGTTTTTGGCCTCAGTGAAATTCCTGCTGGGCTGGGGGGCTGGGGTGGAGGGGGATGGACAGAGAGGACAGCCTTTCTGGCTCTCCTACCAGCGGCTGGGCCTTGGGGTCCTGCTGGGGTTGGGCCATCTCAGCCGGACCTCTGAAGGCCCTCAGACGGGAAAGGAAGGGGCTGCTGAGCGGGAGCCTGGATGCCTGTGGGGAGGAGCGCGTGGGATGGCTCCCAGGATCTCCAGATTGCTCGGCAATCAAAACACCCCGCATCCTGCGCTGGCTGGCCAGAGGGGCTGGGGCGTCTCCTGGGGCGCCCTTGACAGGTTGCCCAAACCGCAGCCCTAATCACCACGGCACGTGGCTGACGTCCTCGCAGGCCGCTCGACTGACTCCAACCTCTCCAGGCTGGAAACGCGGGAGTCCTCTCTGTCTGGAGGACGGGCCTTCCTTCCTTTCACCCCCACACTCTCTCCTTGGCAGACACCCTGTCGGGCCAGAGGCTGCAGCGGCCAGAGGGCTGCCAGTCTGCCCAGGGGCATCCCGGGCTGAATGCCAGTGCACCCAGGGCAAGGCTCAGCATGCTTGCCCGAGGGGGTGGGACTCTGGAATTTTGGCACCATCAGGGCTGTCGCTGTAATAATAATGTTCTACATTAATAACGTTTCTTTCATCCAGATGACGTCTTAAGCACCCTACAAGCTTTATTAAGTAATTATAGCAAGTTATAACGATTTAATTTGTCTATTGTTAAGCATAGTTTCTGGTTGAATCATGGGGGTTTGACCACACACAGGAAAAGGTACGGTATTGATGGGGGGGGGCAGAAGCTGCCCAGGCCCGGTCTGAGCTGGAAGGTGTTTCGGCCACAGCCCCAGTGCCTGCTGACCAACGAGTGAGCGACAGCCTCGGGAACGTGGTGGCACAGCAGAGGCTGGGGAGGCATATTGTATGTTCATTAGTAAACAAATCAAAACAGAAAACCTCTGCAAAGCCTCATGGGATCCCAATTTCCACGTGGCCCAAAGTGCCTGACACAGGCAATGACCAGACAGGATATGGGAGTGGTCTGAGGTCACACAGCCGACAACTGGCCAAGCGGAAGCAGGGCCACCAGTGACAGTGCCCATCCCAGGACGGCCCTCCTTCCGGCTCTGGGCCTCACCCACAGTGCCCCACAGAAGAGCTGCCCACCTCCCTTAGCGACAGCGGCAGGGAAGTCCCAAGCACAGGGCAGGGGCGCTCGGTCCTCTGTCAGATCCCAGGAGAGAGAACCACAGCGAGGCCCTGAGAGCACAGGCCAGAGTGGCTCTGGTGTGGCCGCCGCGCATCCCGCCACACCCGTGACCGCAAGGACATGTCAGCACTGCTGTGGGACCTGCCACCCACCGGGCCCTAGGAGCGGCTTTGCACCACCCGTCCACTCCCCCACGGGACCATGCTCATCTCCTGCTGCAGCTACATCATGGAATTTTAAGAAAGTGGGGAGATTTGCCCAGGGACACGGAGCTCTGGAGCGCGTGCTCTCCTCTTGCCCATCTCTGGCATGGACGGCCGCAGCTCCAGTCCTGGCCTGCCTCCCTGCTGGCCCCGAGTCCCTCTTTGGCAGGCTCCATCTTGCTCTCTTACTCCAAGCACCCACCCAGCCCCGATGTGTGGTGAGTCCTCTGGAGGGTCCTCCGATGCTCAAATGAGGGCACCCCATCTGCCCCAGGGGACGGAGCTCTGCGGCTGGGCCGGGGGGCTGGTCTGATGTGCCCTGCAGCTGCATGTGCTCAGGGTGTCTCTGCCAGCTGGCCAATGCCTGCAGGGAGGACTTCTGTGTCCTTCCTGTCACTCTTGGTAAGGAAGCTAAGGTGGGCAAGAAAATAGGCTCCCCCCAAAGTCTCTGCCCTGACTCCTGGACACTGAGTGTGTTAGGTCACACAGCACAGGGATGAAGACTGGAGGACTCGAGGTTGCTAGTGAGCTGACCTTTCCCCAGGGAGAGGGCCCTGTGTTATCCAGGTGGTCAGTGTCATCGCGGGGGACAGGAATGTGGAAGAGGGAGGCAGAAAAATCAGTCAGACCAAGAGAAGCCAGGCTGGACGCAGAGCTGTTGGCTTTGTGGGGGCCACAAGCCAAGGAGTGTGGGCAGCCTCCAGAAGAGGGGAGAGGCTGAGGCTGGAGTGTCCCCCGAGGCCCTGCAGGGAGCTCAGCCCTGCCCACACCTTGACTGCAGCCCAGTGGGCTCCAGGCAGACTTCCTGCTCCCGGAACTGCAAGGTACGAGTCTGCCTTGCTTAGGTCACGTGTGGTAGTGTGCTATAGCAGTGACAGGGCACTGGGACATGCCCCACCCCACAGAGTGACTGGTGGCTGAGGGCCTCCCGTGGTTGGAGAGGAGCTAGGTGAGAGTGGGAGGTCTGTCGAGGGGCCGTTCGCACACAGCTGCCCTCTTGTCCAGAGGACCCAGGTGTTGGGCTTGGAGCAGTTCTGGCCCCTGCCACCACCAGCCTTGAGGATGGATGGACAATGGGAAGGACTGCCGAGCTGAGCTCAGCTGGGCTTGGTCCCCCACATGGTCCAGCTGCTCCCCACACCCTTGTCTACCTCATGCACAAAAGGCCAGGAACCCAGTGAGAGGAGAGCCGAGGCGCCATCCAGGCTCCCACTCCAAGGCCCAGCACGTTCCTCTGGGTGGAGGTGCACTGGTTGGAGCAGTCACTCATCAAGCATCCCCGGCCCCTGCCGTGAGCCGGCCACAGTACTAGATGCTGGGAGTAGGGACTCCCCTGGCACGGTTGAAACTTCTGCCTCGCAGGACACACATCCTCTAATACCAGGGCCTCAACCTCAGATGTCCCTGGGCTAAGCAGAAGATGGAAGGTGTAGGGAGACTGTGCAAGATCCAGACCCAGACACCCTCCCCAGGGTGTCCCCCCAACTGTCACACACAGGGATGCAGCCCAGGGGTTTCTGGTCACTTGACTTTTCAGAAGAAGCCAGACTTATGGATTTTTAAAAATGTGAAATACTTTAAAAATGTTTAGATTTAAATTTAATTTAAAAATATTGGCAAGAAATTCAATGTTTAAAAAAGTTGAGATGAACAGCCCAGTTTGGGGCCTGACGCCACCCGTCGCCTTGCAGGAGCCTGTGGACGAGTCGCGGCGTGGCTGGACTTGGGTCACAGGGCACATGCAGCCTGGGGAAGAGGAGGGGCGGTTTGGGGAACCCTCACCACTGGGCCTGGGTTTGGCGGGACTTCAGCGACTCCTGTGCGACGCGTGTGAGCACCTCCGGACAGGATGTGGCAGGGAGACGGGGCGTCCAAGAGAAGTGGCCGCACCTGCCCATTTGACTGTGTTGCTGTCCTGAGCTGAAAGACAAAGGTTCCAGGGGAAGGGCATGGTCCCTGGTCCTTCATTTAAGTCCTTCCCTAAGGAAACCCAAGATGACCATCTCGTGGGAAGACGAGGTTACGGCTGAACCTTCGGTGGCCTGTGGGTCGAGCTCACCGTCCGGAGGAACCTGTGCTCCAGGGCACAGGCAGCAGGCTTTTGGAGGGTCCCGGGTTGCCCTTCCCTGTGCTGGGGGCAGAGCCCACTGTGGCTCACCCTCCCTTGGGTTGGAGCCAGTAGCCGAGGGGTGGAGCTGAGGCAGCCTCTCCTCTACAGGAGAGGGCAGGCAGGGGAGCTGGGGCGTCCGGCTCAGACCAGCAGGACAGAGAAAGGTGAGGGGTCTGTCAGCAGTGTCCCCGGAGACAGCCAATGAGGTGAAGAGACACAGGGAGAAGAGGGCCTTCCACACGCCCAGGAGAAGGGCTTGGGACAGAATACCCCTGTGCAGGCCTGGGGTGGGGGTGGGAGGGCAACGCGGCCGCCACCGTGACCTTGGACCCGCGGCCTCCAGAACACGAGGACTGATTTCTGTTCTTAGCCGTGCCGTTTGTGGCACTTTGCTGCAGCAGCCGTGGCAAGCAAACTGGTACAGCCGCTGCCATCTGTGCTGCTGTTATGAACAGCTCCAAGAAAACAAAAGCCCGAGAGTGGGTGTCAGGACTGCTCCCGTCAGGGCTCGGCTCTGCCTCTGCCTCTCCATCCCCGGCCGCTCGCTCGGGCAGAATCCCCCAGGCTGGGGGATCTATGAAGGTCTATTTGGCTCCCAGCTCTGGGGGCAGGGAGGTCCAGGCCCGGGTGCCCACGTCTGCACAGCTCTGGTGGGGACCTCACACCACACCACGCCACAGGGGCAAAGCTGAGGGGAGGACTCCTGTGTCCTGCAGCAGGTGTGGAGGAGGCAGAACCCAGGCACTGCCACCTCAGCAGCCCATTCTTGGGGTGACACCTTCCCTGCAGGACCATCCATCCCTCGCCACAGCCCAGTCACCACCTAAGGCCCCGCCTCCCAATGACCCCAACAGCAATCAGACTTGAACTTGAGTTCTAGGGGGAACAGACCACAGTCAAAGCAGAGCCCCTCCTAATTCCCTGCGGCCACAAGGGTCAGTATCACTGAGGGTGGGCAGTTGGGAAGTCCTGCTGGTCAGCACATGGCCAGCTCCTCCTCCCTCTGAACAATGCAGGCATGAGGAGGGAGTGAGATCAGGCTGCTCTGCCCTGGAGAAGGTGGTGGGATGAAGCAGGAATGCTGCTGCCAGCCACGCCCACACAAACGTGCACACCTCATGCACACCCCCACACACGTGCACACCTCCACACTGGAGCCGTGCAGCACCGGCCCAGCTCTGCAGTGCTTCTCCAGCGCTGTGGCCACATTCGCCACTGTCATCCAGTTTGAGTCTCATTACACCTGACCCAGCTCTGGTGACTGCACTTTGGGAGGAGCCTGGGGTCTGGCTACCTGGCTACTGGGCATGTCTTGGATCTAGCTGACCTCTTCCAGGGCACGAGGCCTCATGCGTGTGGCTGGGTGGGAAGCAGGTGGAGCCTGGCGTCCCCTCTGGCTGCAGAGCAGGGCTGAGGGTGTGGGCAGAGAGTGCAGCCCGGCCCACTGAAGATGGGGACGGGAAGGAGACGCACAGCCCCAAACAGGGCCGCCCAGGGAGCTGCCACCAGAGAGACACTGCCTTCTGGACAAGTCTGTCCTTTTTTAACGTGGAATAAAACAGTGAATAGCCTCTTGGTGTCCACAAAGTGGAATTGTAATTGTTGAACTGCTGAGATCTGCTGCTGGGAACTTTGCAAAGCAGGGTTTTGAAATGGAAACGCCAAGTTGTGCAAACAATAGAAGTAAAGGGGCCCAGGTGCTACGAGGTCATTGTAACAAAATAAGGGGATCGGTGCTCACCAGGGAGTTTCGGATCTTCACACATACTGGAGCTTGAAGAAGGTCCCTGGTCTTGTTGGAACTCTGCCTGCTGGTGGGTGGAGTCCTCCCCAGCCTGCTCCTCCAGGCCTGGCTGGGCTGCTGAAGGCTGGTTCTTGTACAACCACGGTATGTCACAGGGTGAAATGAGTGGATGGTTTTTGTCAACAAACGTGAGGAACTGCTATAATGGCATCTGTTAGACGAGCTCCTCTGTGGCCTAAGGATGGCGGGTCCTTCACGGCCTCCAGTGTACAGGGGCCTGGCAGGGAGCCCGTGCTGTCAGCAGGCTGTTTACAGGTTGAGAAAATGTGTGTGTGCACGTGCATGTGTGCGTGTGTGTGCACACACGAGCAAGCATGTGCAATCTGAACACGCACATGTGCTTTGTGTGTGCATGAGTGTGTGTAGTATGCACGTGTGTACATGTGTGTGCACATGTGGGGGTGTGCATAGAGATGTGCACGTGTGTGTGGGCGTGGCTGGCAGCGGATTAGTTAGAAAATCCTGCTTCATCCCACCACCTTCTCCAGGGGAGAGCAGGCTGGTCTCACTCTCTCCTCTTGCCTCATTGTTCAGAGGGAGGAGGAGCTGTTCTTCACACGCTGGCCATGTGCTGACCAGTAGGACTTCCCAACTGCCCGCCCTCAGTGAGCACTGACCCCTGTGTGGCACAGTGTTCCCGGAAGCCCAGGGGGAATTAGGGAGGCGGGTGGGGCAAGACTTCTTCCTTTGTGGCCATGGCCGTGCTCCGCTGTGGCCTCTGGGGCCTGGTGGAGTGCTGTGGCTGCTTCCTCAGGGTCTGTGTTGAAGACCCTCCAGGCGGGCTGCTGATTGCACGTCCTTAGGGAAACCAGGAAAGTGGGGCCTGCTCCTGCCCTGCTCCACCTGGGGCAGGTCTCAGGCAGCCCCAGGCCTCTTCTTCCCCAGTAAGCCTTCCAGCAGGAGGGAGGAAGTGCCTGCTGAGAGCTGGGCTCCTGCTCAGGGAACTCAGCTCAGTTCCCTTGAACCAGGAACGTGGTCCTAAATGTCAGAGCGCCTGACACTCTTCCTCCGGAGGACGGTTTTCCTGAAGCCACACAGTGAGACCCAGTCTCAGGCCCCAGCTAAAGCTCAGGCTGGTGCCGTCATGGCTGCTTTCCACGGCTCGGGCCCTGAGCTGGGAGGAAAGTGAGGTTGGAAGTCAGTCTGGTTGTGTTATGGCTTCCAGCGCCACTTTTTCCTCAGGCCACGCTGGCGGGCATTTATTTTCCATCCCAGGGTTAGTTAGAGAACCCAGATGGTCTTCTCATTTGCTGAAAACACATGTTCAAAACAAAAACCCAAGTGGGCTGCTTTACTGAAATCGTATTTTGGAACTTGTATCCAGAAAATATTTGATTCAGTTTATCCAGAAGTTTCTCTTGGGCAATCCTGCTGTCCATCACCTGTGAATTTCCTCTCCCAGTCAACATTCCAGAGGCATACCTCTAAGTATTTATTTGGATGCAAGAATGAAGAAGTGATGACTTCAAACTCTGGTGCAGAGGGGCTGAGGTTGGCTGCTGCAAATGCCCAGCATCTCCTTGCCTTAGGATCTTCTCCCTGTAGGCAGGTGATGGGAAAAGCTGATTAAAGAATGTCATTCAGAATACTTATTCCTGGGCATAAGGCCCAAGCACTCATCTGGGGCTATTTCATTCCAGGAATGTATTATTTTGTCTGAATTCTTTCTTGTAATGCTTTTGAGAAAAGTAGCTATTTGGAGAAAAGCATCCACTGGATCTGTGCCTTCACTCTACAGATAAGGAAGCTGAGGCTTGGGGGGGGGGCAGTTTGGTGTCCCACACAATTGCTCAAGACAGAGGTGGGACAAGACTCCAGAGGTCTCCACTGCAAGTCTTGGGAATTTTCTCTGCACCCCGCTATTCCCTGATTGATTTCCTGACACTGGATGAATATCTGCTTCTTAGTAATGGTGATTGCCTCATGTTGTGTCTTTATAAAAATTCCCAGTTATAATGCACACTTTGAAGCAATGCACAAGTTTTGAATTTGCAATTCTAAACTTCCATCCAACTGAAAGAAAATCAAGACTACTTTGTATGATGTTAGACTTTAGACTACATATAATTTGATTATAAGCATAACTTTCTCTGATCAACTCAGAGAAAATATTATTGTCATCCAAAGTCAGAATAAATGCTGCTGTAGTTTTTTGCTGCATGAACTTAAAAAGGAGAATCGTGATTTCCATCCAGTCAATTGAAGGGGGGGGTTGATTTTGTGGATCTTTATACCAATTTATATCCACCCATGTTAATCATAAGAAAATGTAAACAGGCTTATGGTCCTTTATTTTTATTTTGTATTTTGCTTTCCTCTATTATGCAGCAATTTAATGAACAGAAGAAATAAATGGCAGATATGGAAATGTAGCTGAACAGTTGGCTCAAAATAATAGAATCCTTTCATGTTTTCTCCAGGGCTCTCTATTCATGTATCATGATGCCAAGTTTTGGCAAATAAGCCAAGTTTGAATTAAGTTACAGCCAAGTATTTTCCTGTACCATTCAATTTATTCTTGGCAAACTTCAGAGTATTTATAATAAAGTCCCATTTCGAACATTCTCGGGCCCCAGCGGAGTTCTAATAACACTGGGTATTTATTTAATGTCTAACTCTAGGAGTTCAAAGCACTTTATAGACATTCCTTAACTGATCTTAATATCCCTGTAAGATTTTACAGATTGGAAAAGTCAATTGAGGCACGAAACTTGCTTGAGATCACCCAGGAAGACCGCGGAATGCCCTGAATTAATCACGCTCCCGACACGCAGAAGTTCCTGTACCTTAGAAAGCGACGCATTCCCAAGCTCTTATCTAAACGCCGCTGAATAGAGTTATTTGTTTATTTCTCCATGGAGATCTTTAATTAAGGAAAGCAGAAACCCCACAAACACCTCTGTTTGTATGTCATAGCATTAATTGGGCAAAGTATCTTTTAAATATTTTGATTCTTTGGCAATGAAGTTAGCACGCTGGTGGTTAGAGAACAGACAGCCTGGGAGCGGGTCCCATTCGGATATAGAAGTGGGAGGAGTCTCTCCCCGTCTCCCAGAATAGAGGCACCCAGCTCTGGGGGTGTGGGATTCCTGATGGCGGTGCCATAAAGGAGGCGTTCCAATATCTCTGGGACACCCTACCACCGACAGGATCGACCTGAACATTTGCCTGATCTCCTTGGGCCCTGGTCTCAGGTAGTCACTTAGCACTCCATGAGCCATTTGAGATTGGCCTGTCTCCTTCTGCTGAATTTATTTGTGTCTGAGGTGCAGAAGATGCTGCGTGGAGCTTGCTGCTGATATTAAAGCAGGGTGACAGCAGGCCTCCGTCGTCTCAGGCAAAGGGGAGCCCAGGTCATCACCACCTGGTCAGTTTTCCCCATGTTTCTTGTGCAGTGAAACAGCGGTCAGTTTGCTGACCACTTCCCTGAAGTGTGTGTGGAAAGGCCATTTCAAGGACTGTCCTGATAAGGGCAGAGGTGGCATCTGCTCCAACACCCTGGCATGGGGGGTGGGGAGCCCATACAGAAAAGGTGCTTTTCTCTACAGCCTGTTTATTTCACAGCCCACGTGTGGTCTGAGGGCCCTCTCTGAGGTTATCTGTAGGATCTAGAGTTGAAGCTCGCCCTGCCATTTCCCTCTGTGACACGTGGGAGCCAAATGCGGAACATGAGGAGCCAGGGCACTAGATTGAGTGTGCACAGTGTGTCAGATGCAAACCCTAGAGCCACGCTGAGCTCCATGGTGGCCCCACGTGGTGGTATGTGACTGCAGATGAGTCACTCAGCTTCCCCGTGCCTCAGTTTCTTTATCAGTAAGACGGGAGTGACGCTAACAGTGCGTGCTTCATGAAGAGCAAGTGGACCAACGGACGTCAGACTCTTCCAGCTGATCTTGGCGTGGAGGGTTTCTTTGGGTTTATTGGCTATTATTGTCATTACTGTGGACTTTCCAGGTGGTCTTTGTCTCCTGGGAACTGGTGGCAAGATTCACTGTGTTGTTAAAGTAGGGGAGAGCCAGCATCATCAGCACTGAGGTCAGGGAGGGCTGGCCCCAGGGCTGAGGTGCTGGGGATTTCTGCGGGACACCACTGAGGAGTGAGATGCAGAGGCCCTGCAGGTGCCTGGTCCTTCCCCAGATGTCACTGAAGGCCTGGGGGATGCGGGAGTCTCAGGGAACTTCAGGAGACTCCAGCCTGGGGAAGCCACCTCGGGGCGAGAGTGTGCAAGGTGGCGATGACCTGGGCTCCCCTTTGCCTGGGACAGCAGTGACTTCCTGCAGAGGGGGGCACGTCTGGCAAGGGGCCATGGAATCCCTGTTGACAGGCAGCACCCTTGTAGGTGGCTCCTCCTGTCTCTGATTTCCCCAGAGCTTCTGTGACCCACATGAGCACAGGGTGGGGGGACCCAGGGAGAGCCACACTCTGATTTCAGTCAGCCAGCTCCCTGTGCATGTCCCAACCAGCACACACAGCCACGGCTGATTCTGCAACCTGCGAGGATGAGCTCAGATGACCAGGCAGGAAGCAGACTCCAGGAGACGACAAGACAGATGGGGAATGAGATGACACTCTGGGAGAAATCGGGTACAGAGAAATGAAGCTGGACGAGTTGAACACGAAACCAGAAAAGGTAAAAGTCAGTCAAAAGTCAGGAATTGAATCAGGCAAACTTTAGAAGCTCTTTCAGGGTGAAATGAAAACTGGTAAAAGAGATGAAGAGTGTAAGAAAAAAGTAACAGCTTTTGAGACAGGTAGGCGTGTTCCAATGTGCTGATGGTGTTTGTTCTTGTAGAAAACTGTCTAATAAATGGAAGGGCACTAGACAAATGGAAGACAGAAGTTATCTGCCCTCGTCTGTAAAGCCCCAATCCAACACAGCTGCAAAACCTCCAAACCATATTAGTGAAAAGAGATTTGTCCAGAAATAAATGGTAGTGGGAGCGGATTCCTGGACTTCTAAGAGATCACTTGAGAACAGAGTGAGTAAGGAGAACAAGGGTTTGAGCAGCATCAAGCTGAGAGCTGACAGTCCACCGGGCAAGGTCCGCAGAGAAGCCAGCATCCTCCAACGTTCTCAGGCAATCTTCACAAGCCATACATGTAGCTACCTAAAAAAAAAAAAAAACAACAACTCAGTTTCTAAGAGCACAAGTACTACCATCCATATTCTTTGACCACAATGCAATAAAACTGAAGCTAAATAATGAACATATAAACAGGAAACTGTAGCCACTGAAAAATTTAAAACAAAGCAAAACAAAACAAAACATTCCTAAATAACTATAGGGTCAAAAATGAAATCGAAGCCACAATTATAAACAACTTACGTAGATTTGCGTGAAAACCCAGCCCCTGTGACGGCTTGTACATACAACGGTACCGCCATGGAGAAAATGTGGACCACCCCAAGCAGCCAGCCAGGAGGCGTGGGCAGAGCATCAGCAAACACTCTTATAGGAGAACGCAGTGTGGCAGCTAAAACATCCTGTGATGCAGAAGGACGCCGGACACGTGTTAAGGACACAGCCAGGTGTGCGAGCCACCCCACTTTTTAAGCCATGGTTGTGTTTTATCTGTGAGTGGTTTTGACTCTTTCCCACTTTGTCTTGATGAGCATTAATTATACACTAAAATAAATGGCCTTGTATAGAAAAGGGAGGAGGCAGGAGTGGGGATGAGACTCCTGGTATCCAGGGAAACGTCCCGTGACTTCATGTGGTTCCCGGGGGTGTGCAGCTCAACTCTCAGAAAATTGACAATGGGTCCCTTTTAGACACATTTTCAGTAGCAGCTTTTTAAATTTCCTCTGAGCAGGCTCCACTGATGATTTTCACTATTTGCCCAATAATTTGATCCACCTGCTGATCATCAATGATGTAGGAGTCCTGAGTGATCTGGTGATGCTCAATTTTTTTTTTCAGATATGAGGTGGAATATGTAAACAAAATGTGCCATGGTCCTGAGTGACATATGCAGGGTACCATCACTCAGGACAGCAGGAAACATGCCTTGCTCCAGAATCTCTTTGCCGGGGGTTCTGATTGACAGATTAGAGGATTCAGATCCACACAGTTGGGCTCCGGCCTCATTGCTTCATTATTAACAACGCTGTATCTGCCTAGAGATGGATCCAGGACTCCTTCAGATGCCGCATCAGTGAATCCACCCACTGCAAAGCGCGTGCTCCCAGGAGTGGCTGGGCCAGGGCCAGGCCCCCCAGCTGAGCCCACCGGAATCTTCCCACACTTCATATCCAAGACCCAGTGTGTGTAATTAGCCTCTGTCGGGGTTTGGTATAGAAGTGAGGTGAACGTGGATTCAGGGAAGCAAGAGTTCATTGCCATGGGGAACACTGAGTGACACGGGAAGGGATTCTAGAGGGAGGTGGAAGGTCAAGGACCAGAGCAGGACCCGGGGGCGAAGGGCAAGAGTGCCAGGGATGGAGGAGGTCTACCAATCTCCTCTGCCCCCCACAGAGCCCTCTGAACATCCTGCCATGGAGATCCAAGGCGCCTCCTTCGCCCTTCCAGCAAACCCTCCGTGGAGACCAGTTGGGATCGGTTGCAGGCACCCAACCATCTAACAACCAGGCCAAATGGATGGTGCTTGAAACCACAGAAACTCAGTTTCGACCTCTGAATACACAAAGTAATGTGAGACAGCTTTAAAATGTAAGTGACGTTGTAACCATAGTTAAGCTTTCCTCTTTGAAATGTAATAGCATGCAAACTTTATGCTCTAGTTGGAATTCGACCTAGCAAAACCCAAACAATAGTTCAAAAATTATTTGTAGGACTTGATCACAACAAAAATAGGGTTAACGAATCAGGACCATTGAACAAGAAACGGGAAACAACAGAAGCACCTGATTGAGACCCATGAAACTCACGAGGCAGCAGCTCCAGCCACGGAATGGCCTGACGTTCCTAAGAAGTAATGAATACCTGGCTGGGGTGCAGGAGATTTCTCCAGACGCCACGGCCACAGCCAGTGTTATCCAATTGAGGGAACACACAAATAGAACTTCCAGTTACATTTGAATTTCAGATGACTGATATTTTTGTGTAAGTATTTCCCAAATATTGCATGAAATACACTTATAGTAAAAAAAATAAAATAAAAGACATGTTTGTGGCAGCTGATCTGAAATTCAAATTTAACTAGGCCTATATTTTACCTGGCAACCCGACTCCCATCTTGAGGGGCTTAATTAGATTTCAAAAGTAATATTCCCGGCATGCCTTGGGCGTTCTCTCTCTCTCTCTCTGAAGAAATTCTTGACCTTCACACTCAGTTTCATGTGATCCTCTCCTATCACGAGGGCGTCTCCAGCGGGTGCTGTGGAGAGGACTGAGGCTCTCTTCCTGGACAGGGACTCGCTCTGCAGAGGTGCAAATCCTGGGTCTCAGGGGACTCGGGATGTTCGGCCTTGCCTGTAGATTTTTCTGGGAAGCAGGGTACCAGGGCTTCCCAGGAGGGAAGGCCACGCAGAAACCTGCGTGAGCACTCTCCAGTCCCCAGACCAAGAAAACATCAACCTCAAGTCTAAAGACACGGCCTGGAAGGCTACTTAAATTATAGATTAAAAACACGATCTCGGCCATCTCCAGTGTCTTTGTGGGTGTTTGGTGCTACATGACGGGGAACATCACCTTAGTCACTGGGCTGTTTCTGGGGGAGTTGAGGGACCCCCGACGACCTGGTGTCTATTTTCCTCTGGGGCCTTTGGCCCTGGGCACATGGGAAACTGTAATGGTGCTAGAGTTTCCAAAGTGCTCTAGGATTTCCTGCTTTTTCCTTCCTGCTCCTTCTGCCTGTGACCTGGCCGAGGGCACTGAGAGGTATCAGCTGAGACTGTGGGGCTGAGGGCCTGAGCCAGTGCAGGAAACCTCACTGCCCGCTGCATGGATGACAAGCCCTGGGACACAATCCCAGCGCAATGGGGAGAGCAAAGAGGCCCTGGCTTGGGGGTTGGGATGCATTGCACCCTATCTGTGTCTAGGCCCCTCCCACCTGTGTGACCCGGAGAGGGACGCTTAACCCCTCCCCCACTCATGCCTGCTACCCCTGTGTGGTTAAGGTGACTGGTGGGCTTGTAGCCGGTGTGCCCATAAGCCTCACCTAGCTGGCAGCCAGCGACACCCCCTGTCCTTCTTGCCATCCCAGGTCACCGTTTCATCCATGCAAAAGAAAGAGGTACTTAGTCATAAAATGAAATGCAAGTCCCTGTCCCCACTCATGGGGGACCCAGGCACTGCTGCCTCAGCCTGGTGCCTGGGGTTAGGAGGAAGGACAGGGGGAGGGAGGCTGCCCAGTCTGTGCTGGGATTTAGTACAAATGCTAGCTAAATGCCCCTTTCCAGACACCCAGTCTGTCCTGCATTGGGATTATAGGTGTGGAGCCCCAGGCCAGGGGGGATGAGCCCCAAAGCCCATCAGTGACAGCAGGCGGATCAGAAACCCACATCCCGGGTCCTGGGCAGGTGTCACTTCCAGCCACTGGAGAGCTGGAACTCAGAGGGAGGGGCTGTGGCCGAGGGGGTTCAACCTGGTGCTAAGAAAGATCACGACTCAGCTGCTCCTGGGTCTGTTCCCAGAGGTCTGCGCTGGGGCCTCACAGGTGTCTGGGGTAGAGATCAGGATTGTTGGAATACCTGTCTCACTGTGGCTGCCAGTGACTCAGACATCTAACTGCTTTTCCTGTGCAGTTTCCAACTAAGAAAACCAATCTCCAAGCTGCAGATCCCATTCTGTAACCTCTAGGAGCTGTCACCAAGGAGGGACACCTGTGGAGCCCACTTCCTGGCCACCTGATCCTCTGTCAGCACACAGGGAGTGTTTTGCCTGATTTTGTGGGTGAGGACCAGGACGAGATGGGCCAAGCGGCTTGGTGAGAAGATGCTGATCCAGGCCCCTGGGCTCCTGCCTGAGTCAGCTCTTGTGCAGATGGCACGGTTTCCGTGACAGGGGCTTTTTGTGAACAAATAGCTAGAAAACATCGGCAAGAGTAAAACACCTGGGTGAAAGACTGATGCTTCTGGCTCTACTGTTCTATGGTTCTGATTGAATGGAATCGACTCAGAATACGAGAGGGTGTGGATTCTTTCAGAAAGGGAATTTTATTCTTGTGTCTGTGGCAAAAAGCAGTCGATACAGAGACACCTTGATCTGCCAACTTCTGGGAAGCAGAACCCATAAAACGAGATTGGCGTTGCTTCAGACACGGAGCTCAGCAGCTCGTAAATCCTGGAACCTGGGGCTGGTGCCTGTCAGGAGGAGCCAGGCTGCTCCTCTAAACCACGGAACACACCTGGACATTCTGCCTGGTACTTAATCTAACACTCACGTAGACCTGACAGCTGGGGGGGGGGGGCAGCTGATGAACAAGCCCAGGTGCCCAGAAGTGACACCACCTTCCTGAGTTCATGCTTGCTGCTCAGCCATTAGAATGTCCATCTCCAAAACAGTCTCTTGATCTGTAGTCAGAGACAGTGAGGTAAGCCGATGTGCTGGGAATCTGCGTTCCAGCCTCTAGTTAGAACGGTGAGTTCTGTCCCCCTGGAGGACCTAGGCCTTCTGCACATGGCCTTCATGTGTTAGCAAGCAGGTGCCAACAGAAGGACCCCAATGTCACCCTGTAAATAAGGCAGGTCCCACGGGGATGGTTGAATGGCTGGCCTGGGCTGGCCACTGCCCAGCTCTGTCTTGAGGCCAATGGTGGCAAGCATGCTGTTCCACAGTGTCCAGCTCGATAAGGAGCCTGGGCCCAGCCTAGGATTCAACCTGAAGGGCAATGCATGGTATCTCGCTCAAGCAGCCCCTGCTGCACACCTCCTGTAGGACAGAGATACCAGAGGCCTATCCATATTGGCTGCAGAAAACCTAGTTCCAGAAACTTCCAGGGGGAGAAAAAGGTGGTTCCACAAGCAAAAGTGTCTTCTCCAATGAGCCCAAGTCCCCTTCTTTTCACATTTCATGTGTTTTAGTCTGTGGCTGGTGATTTTCCAATGTGCTGGAAGTTGTACTTTACCCCCACAGACTGCTCCTAGTAAATTTCCTCTGAAAAAAAATTGCATCCTTGTTTTTGAACAAGAGATGCTGATGTGCAGGGCTGGTGGCTCATACCTGTAATCCCAGTGGCTTGAGGGGCTGAGGCATGAGGATCACAAGTTCAAGCCAGCCTCAGCCACTTAGTGAGGCCCTAAGCAACTCCGTGAGATCCTGTTTCTAAATAACATATTTAAAAAGCGAGCTGGGATTCACTCCATGGTTACGTGCCCCTGTTCAATTCCTAGTTCCACAAAAACAAAGCTGGTGTACTCTCTCACTCCCAACTGCGAGTTAGTGATGATCCCAACCACGAGGGCCGAAGACATCCATGCGGCCCTCCTTGGAGACATGCAGAAGGGGAAGTGCTGGCCAGCTCCAGCCTCCTCCTGCCCTCTTGGTGGGAGACTCTGCCCGTCCTGGCCTCCTCCCGGGGACTCTGCCCAGAGGAAGGAGCAGCCAGGCTCCTACTTGCAGCCCTGCCCTCCAAGCCTCCAGCCCTGAAGTTCCCTGTGGGCAAACAGTCCCTGGTCTTCCTTCTCTTCTCACTCCCAGGGCCAGGGGGCTTCAGCGGGGGCTTGTCTGCCACCTTCCCTGCGGTCCTCCGTCCTGGTCCCTCAGGCCGCTCCAGCCTCTGTTCCTCCCATGTGTCTGCTCCTACATGAATTCTGCATCCTCCCATCTTTTTCCGGGTGCTCAGGGTCCCTGCAAGAGGCCATCCTCCTGCCTCCACTTCTGGTTACTAGGTCTGCCTCCACCCAGCAGCCAGGGTGAGGCTTTTCCACAAGGTCCTGCCACTCCCGGCCCTTTAATGCCCCTGTGACCTCAACATTGCCCTGAGAAGAGAACCCAGCTCCTCACCAGGCCAAACGTGGCTCTCTGTCCCTGCTCCCTCATCCGAATGCCCCGTGGACCCCTCTCCCAGTCCTTTCTGAACTTCAGGCCCTTAGCTTTCTTTTTATCATTGAGCGTGCTTCTCTTTTCTGCCCTAGGGTCTTTGCACATGCCACAGGTGCTCTGCCCACGTGGCTTTGGCCTTCTCCATTGGTGACTCACCTCCTCATCCTTCACTCCTCCGTTTCTTGTCACCCCTCACTGTGGCTGAGCAGACCATCTAGACCACGGTCTCCTGTCCCTGAGCTTTCCAGTTCTTGGCTCCTGTGTTCCCTCTCAGCACTTAGCAGGTTTGGTCACAGCCAATCTGGTGAGACTGGAAGGACCATGAGGGTGCCCATGTTCTGATCCTGAGCTCTGGGTACCTGTGTGCAGGCGTGAGCCTGTGTGTACCTGTGTGCAGGTGTGAGCCTGTGTGTACCTGTGTGCAGGTGTGAGCCTGTGGCTGGGCCTTGAGCCCACGTGAATCTACAAATGCATGTTTGTGGTGTGTGCACTCGACATGTGTGCAAATCATCTTCAGCTGTGTTAGTCCATTTTTTAAATACTCTTTGCAAATGAGAACTTCTAGCACTTTACCCTCAAAGCAGGGCAAATGCCAAGGGGACCCAGGAGGAGGTGGGACTTGGGCCTAGAAGGTGGGCAGAAATCCTGGGATGTGGGCCTAGGGCCTGAGTGGCACCTTCCTGGGTCCCCAGCTCCACAGCAGCTGCTGCGTCCTGCCACCTTCCCTAACCTGTGTGGAAGCTCCTCTTCCCCAGGCCGGGACAGGAGGCTGAGAAGGGGGTGCCTGCTGTCACACCAGCCTCTCGGGTGTGTGGAGCTTGTCATGACTTGGACGGGTGCCAGGCAACTGCAACACCCTCACTAGGAACTGACAGTCACAGGGTGGTGGCCCGAGCTGGAGGTCAGCACGGTAGGCCGGGGCCGGGCCCAGGGCAGGCCAGCACAGTGACAGCGCACAGCGCCAGCGCACAGCAGCCCCGCCCAGATGTTTGTGGCAGAGACGGCTGTCAGACATGGGTGTCTGGGCTGAAGGCAAGGAGCCCAGTGGACTCAGATGGAAGATTCCAGAGCAGAATCATGAGTAGCAGCATTGCGTTAAAACTGGCGAGAGCAGCAGGTCTCTGCAGGGTTGGCCCCACACAGCTGGGCCTCCAAGATGCTCGGGGCAGGGACTCCAGGGGAGCTGGGGTCACCCTGTTGGCATGTGGCTTCCTGCTAGGACTCTCACCAGCACACCTGGGAGAAAGTCACAGAGCTGCCCCAGGACATGCCCCCCTGTTTTGGGGCTTTCCGTTGGCAGAGGGCACGTCTGCACGCCACACTTAGAATCAACCCCAGAGACTGGGCGGTGGTTGTTTTTTCTCATTGCCAACCTCCGGGCATCGGGTCTGCGGGTTCGTCTGGGCCTCCCTCACCCCTGGCTCCCGCCCAGGGCTTGCATCAGACCCGGACATCTGCCAGCTGCCTGCTGCCTCCTCCCTAGGTTCTCCAGGTCGTGCGGACTGGGACTCTGGGTGTGTCCCTCGGTCCCTGGAGCCTGGGTTTGCCCTTTCTGAGCCCAAGGGAAGGGCCCTGCTGAGGCGATGCTCTGGGGGGTCCTTTGGTAAACGACCAGCCAGCCCCTACTTCCATCTGCGCTGAGAACATGTCGAGTCTGCATGGCGACAGCTCTGCTGATCAGGAGAGCGCCGTGCTGACGCGCTGACCGTCCTCTCTTGTAGCTTCCTCCTCTGTGAAGAAGACCCCGGGGCCCGCCCTTCTCTGAGCAGCGTGCCGTGGGGATCTTGGGATTTGGGAACTGTCAGGTTTCCAGGCGAAGGCGGGACCGCGAGGGCAGGTCATGGTGCCCGGCCGGCCGTGTGGGTGGAAGTCTTGGCGTCTGGTCCTCAGGGGTGGGCGCTCCAGCAGCAGCGGGCAGTACAGCAGGTGAAGGGCTTTCTGCTATTCTTGATGAAGGGATTCCCCTGAGCCCACCTGGCACGCTCTATTCCATGCAGGTGTGGAGAGCATCCCCCTGTGCTGCCCCACGGGGACTCGGGGACATGCCAGGAGGCAGTGCCTGCCTGGCCTGTGGAGCTGAGCTGCTGAGGACCCTCCTTGGGGATGGGGAATTCTCACATGGGCTCGGGGTGAAGGAATGTCCTAGTCCCAAGTGGAGACAACTCCAGGATCAGATTCGGGGGGGAGCATTTTGAACTCTTTGGAATCCAAATGAACACATGTCTGAGAACATGGCGAACATCTTGTAGAACCACCCAGGGAAAGTGGAGGGGTGCAGAGCCCTGGGAGCAGCTCAGACGACCCCCTCACTTCCCCAGGCCATTCTCCAGTGGGCCTGGGGTGCTGGGCGAACACCCCCCATGTGAAAGGGCACTTCCCAGGCAGAAGGCACCTGCGTGGCCCTATTTGACACCAGGTGTCAGGGAGCAGTGTAACCGCCCTGTGCCCGCCCACGTCTGTCGGCCACCTGCAGGTCCCTCCAGGACAGGGACAGACCGTGCCCCCTGCCAGCTCTCCTTCTCTCTATCCCTTCCCTTCCGTCTTTTTTCTTTCTTTCCTCACTTCATCTGTTCAGAATATTGAAAAATTAAAAATCAGAGCTTCTGCAAAGGACACTGTTTCTACTTGGAGACCACAGAGCCCTGCGGAGGGAACAGGCATGGCACAGCAAGCTGTGGGCATTTCCAGAGGTTTAAAGACAAGACCCAGGGGACAGCGTGAGGTGCTGGGGCCTGGGCAGGCATCCTTGCAGATGCTCCGTATCTGAGGCTACGGGGGCCTCTGTAGGCCTGGGGCTCCACCTGTCTCATGGGACGGTCACTCTCAGGCTGTCATGTGTAGGAGCCTTCCTTCCCAGCCTCCTGGCTTTGCTTACCTGTTTGGCTGGGGTTGGCAGGAGTGATTCCATTTTTATTATGAAAACTTTGACATTTTCCACACTGTTTGTTTGTTTGTTTTGGTACCAAGGATTGAGCTCAGGGGCACTTAAACCAGTGAGCCACATCCCCTGTCCTTTTATGTTTTTACTTTGAGACCGTGTCTCTCTAAGTTGCTGAGACTGACCCTGAACTTGTAATCCTCCTGCCTCAGCCTCCGGATCCTCTGGGATTTCAAGCATGGGCCACAGCACCTGGCTCTTTCACACTTTCTTTCTAATTCCTGAATACAGTACCTGGGATATTAACTGTTTAAAATATAAAATCTATGTGGCTGTGCATAACTACCAGGGCTGATTAAAAACCGTACCTATACAGAAAAGGTAAGAAGAATCCAGTTTTCCACCACCCAAAGGTGGCCACTGGGCAGTTTTTGATTGTGGTTTATCTGAGCACTTGAAGCAATGTGGGAGTGGTTTTTATTTGAACTTCTAAATGTGTTTTTTTAAGAGCTTAGAGTGACCAATAGAGCTGGATGGATACCTTCCCTGTGGCCAGGGAGCTGGACAGGGACCTGCCCTGTGGCTAGGGAACTGGATGGACAGGGGAGCTGGACGGGGACCTGTGCTATGGCCAGGGGAGCTGCCTGCCCAAGCGGAGCACTCGGTGTCCTTGGAGGGACATGCAGCTGCCAGGAAGATGGCACAAAATACATCAGGGAGACGCATTCCAGGGGCTGTGCACAGTGGGACCCGGGATTCATCTCCTGCAGATGAGGTCAAATTATTATTTAGAAGGTGTTTTTCCAAGTGGTTAAACAAAAACAAAGTGAGGTATTTTAAAACTGATATTTGTTAAAGTCTGTTCCATGTGAATCTGTTAAGAAAATAATTCTTAGACAAAGTAGCAAGGCCAAGACTGCAGCTGCCAGCCGCTGCCCACGTCTTTGGACAGGATGACCCTCTCTGTGTCCTGTCTTGGGGTCAGCAGACCCAGCATATCCATGGCCATGGGGAAGCTTCACTTGACACTGACACCGCTCCCCCTGCCCCCAGGCCATCTGGGCTCTCCTCCCTAGGTGGCCTCTGCTCGGGGCTCCTCTGGCTAATTGGCCCCCACCACATGCTCTAACTCTTAGGGAATGGTTTGTCTCCTTTTCCAATTCCAAGTTGAAGGGGAACATTCTGTCTCCTTTATTGGCTCTATAGTTGGAAAACATGGACCTCACTCTTCTAATTCTGAATCTGCTCATCTGTGACAGGGAGGAGAGCCCCTGTTGGATTTCTGACACGTTGGATCCCGAGGTAGACAGGCACTGAGAGGCGGGGACCCCCATCCTACACCCGAGGATCTAGGGGGTGCAGTGGGCCTGGGGATCCCCCCGATGGCTGTGACTGCCCCTCCTCCACATCTCCCAGGACAGGAGCCTGGGCGATGGGACTCCATTAGCAGGGGCAGCTCTGTTTCCCAGCAGAGGGCTTGGAAGGCCTACTTCCACGTTTCTGTGTCCCCTGGGCAGAGGGAGTCCTGCAGAACGTGACAGTCATGACCAAAACTGGAAAGGGGTGATGTTTGCTCTTATCTTCAATTGGAGCCAAGACACAGGAACCCTGGCATTATGGCTGTGGTCACAGAAAAATCGTCCTCCCCTGGCCTCCTGGCTCTGTCCTGTCCCCGAGGACCAAGCACCCCACCCAGTCTGTGCCTTTGTTTGTGCATCTAGAGCCCTGAAGCGTCGGCAGAAAGAGAACCGAAAGCACCTGGTCCAGTGGCCTCTGTATATAGAACCGAGAGACGTGACCCAGGACAGAGGCAGGAACGCAAAGCCCTTCTAGGTGGGTGTCCACCTGCAGTGGATCACCCACTCCGCAGAAGCCACACAGCCATTGTTCACATTCTATAGCTAAACGGAAGTCGGAGGGTGGAAGACCTGCCCAGGGTCTGCGGGCAGTCATTTGTAGGCCGGGGACTCAGACACACACAGTCTCCCTAGCCTGGGGCAGGCAATGCAGAGAGCCTTTCTCCCGAGGAGATGGACAGGTGGACAGACAGGCAGCTCTAAGGCCCTCAAGATCCAGGTGTCTGGAGTTAGGAACCACCTCTGCTTTCCTTCTCACCCCATGGGCTCCCGGTGGGGAAAGGCCTTCTCTCCCAGTGCATCCCGATTCAGCGCAGCACTGTATGATTTGTCACCCTCATCTTCCCACAGGCTTGGCTCCTGCTGGATGTGACCCCAGCTCCTGCCAAGCTGCTGACATCCACTTACTCCTACCCTTTAGAGCTTCACACTCAGGACTTTGTGGGGGCGGGGAAAAATATAACGTCTGCAAAAGTGTTATTTAGTGTGAAATAATTTCTCACTTTATTTACTTGAGTTTTCCCTTAGCAGTAAGCACCAGAGCGATGCTAAATTTAATAACGTATGTGCTTATTACGCTCTATGTTTTCCCCTCATCCAACCACCTGGGGCTGGTACTGAAAGTTGGCAGATATAAGCACACCACATGCTTTCTCTTTAAAACTGGCCATTTGGGATGTTAAAAAAATGTGAATTTTATTATTATAACTTGTATTTTCACTTGAATATTTTATCCCTGACAATTAATGTCATTTTTTCATTTAAGAAGATTTTCAAGTTCTTGAGAATACAGCTAGACCTATTTTTAGATAGCTTGAAGATTTGGTTTTGAACAGTATGAACCTGCAATGATTCTTTATTCTTTTCCAAAGCCTTTAGAGGCCACTTGTGCCCCCGTCAGGGAGTCTGGGGAGATGTCTTTAACCAGGTTTTCGTTGTCACGTGTAGATTAGGGGACTCGTTTGTCATGCCAGAGATGAGGCCTGTGTACTATTACTTGCTCTGCAATGTCCAAGTGGCTCTTTAATCTTTTGGCCATTGTTGATGTTATGGTTGCACAATTCAAAGTGTCAGGTGACTGCAAAGTGCTTGCTCAGAAAAGAAAACCAGAGAAGCCGCTCAGCTGACCTTGTTAACAGGCAGCTCTAGGGACACTTCTTAGGACATGAGAGTCCAAGTAAACATTTGCACAGTTGAATCGCGTTTTCTAAGGCTACATCCTCTAGCAAAATCCCCGACTTCCTGGCTGCAGAGGTGGAAGTGGCGGATCCGTTCTCCTTGGCCTTGAGTCGCTCTGCACACACCATGTGAGCGTGCAGAGCCTTCTTTGTGCCGTACGAGCCAGTGGAGCTGGGCTTCATGGGAGGCTTGGAAAACCCCCAGGGATATTTGTTGCACTGAGTTCCTGGGGTCGTGGTAGGTGTTGGGGAAGGGCCTTTTAATGGGCTGCTTCTGCTCTGGCCCCAGTTTGAGGCACCTCAGTGCTGTGACAGGAGGAGCGGGTGGGTCAGGGTGGAGACCCAGCACCCACACCTTGGCTCTCAGTGCACTAAGCCTTGCTGCTGGTGCGCTGTTGTCGTTACTGGAACTTCACTATAAGAGGAAGCAGAGTGTGAGTGACAGAGGGTGCTGGGAGCAGATGAGGGTGCAAAGACCAAGAACCAGGGCCCTTGGGAACAGAGAGGAAGGGGCCTGAAGCTCAAGGAACGGTTCACGGTGCCCCTGCTGAGCACCCCTCAAGGAGGTGGTGAGCAGACCTCAAGATAGAAGTGTGGAGTTGGAAGTGACCTTGGTGGCCTCTGTTAACAATGGCAGGGAACAACGGCGTGGGGCTTGACTTTGGATTGGGGATCTGAGGAAGAAAGGGTGATGTTTAGTGAGAACCTGCTGTGACCCTACATGAATTTAACACCTCATTTAATTTCCACAATGGCCCTTAAGGCTAGAATTGTACCTTTCTAGAGCGAAGAGACTGAGGTGTTGAGATAGACATCTTGCCTTGTCATTCAGAATCAGACATTGCTGAATTCAATCCCGGGCCCACCAACCAGTGGAATGTCTGATTCTGAATGACATAGGTGACTAGGACTCTCCCCAGTCATCAGATTGGCCGATGACCATGCTAGCTTGACCTCAGTGCGGGCTGCCCTGCACCCTGCCGTCATTCTGAAGTGAAGCATGCACCCACACTGGCTTTTTGCACAAACCGTGCCGCTCTTGCTCTGTCTGGAGTGGGAAGGGGGTTCCATCAGCTCACCATCCAGACACAAATAGAGAACCCTTGAATTGTTATGGCAAACTAGCTTCTCTGGGTTGGCCGGTGGTAGATTTGGAAGCTTGTGGGAATCTCGAATACAAATTGAGAGGCAACACTGATCTAGGGTGAACTTATACAGTTGTCCTTGGAGTAACTTCTGAAGGAAGGACAGGGTGGTTTCTGAGGCGTGGAGAAAGATGGATGTGAGCATTGAATGAGGATGTTCTGTCTTCATGGGCCCTCAGTAGCTTTGGTGCTGGTGGTCTCTCATCTCACAGGCAGGTGGCAAAAAGACCCTGGCGCAGGACTTACCAAGGAGCCCCAAGGGAAGGGCTTCTGCCCACACAGTGGAGCTGGGGCCACGTGCCCTGTTCCTGCCCACAGGCTCTCTGCTCATGGAGTGTAGCTCACAGGTGCCTGGGGCTTAGATCTGGGTCACAGAGGAGCTGGGAGAGCAGCAGGGACTTGCTTCACTGTGGTGAGGGGCATGCTGGCATCACAGAGGTCCTCAGCTACCTCTTCAGCTCCAGAATTCAAGTCTGGGACCATCATGCACATTAAACACCTTCCTAGCTCCCAGGCACACAGGTGTCTATGGAACACAGACTTGAAAAACCAAACCAAACAACCTGTTGAGTTAGTAAGGGGCTTCAGGAGAAAGCCTCAGTTTTAGCATAGAAATCACAATCAGGCAAAATATGGCTTCCCTACTGTTGCAGCTCTGAGTCTGGAGTTCCAGCAGCTCTCCCCATTGCTCATCTAGCAGCAGAGCTAGCAGCTCCCCTGACAGCAGAGCTAGCAGCTCCCCCGACAGCAGAGCTAACAGCTCCCCCAACAGCAGAGCTAGCAGCTCCCCCAACAGCAGAGCTAACAGCTCCCCCAACAGCAGAGCTAACAGCTCCCCCAACAGCAGAGGTAGCAGCTCCCCCAACAGCAGAGCTAGCAGCTCCCCCAACAGCAGAGCTAACAGCTCCCCCAACAGCAGAGCTAGCAGCTCCCCCAACAGCAGAGCTAACAGCTCCCCCAACAGCAGGGCTAGCAGCTCCCCCAACAGCAGAGCTAACAGCTCCCCCAACAGCAGAGCTAGCAGCTCCCCCAACAGCAGAGCTAACAGCTCCCCCAACAGCAGAGCTAACAGCTCCCCCAACAGCAGAGGTAGCAGCTCCCCCAACAGCAGAGCTAACAGCTCCCCCAACAGCAGGGCTAGCAGCTCCCCCAACAGCAGGGCTAACAGCTCCCCCAACAGCAGAGCTAACAGCTCCCCCAACAGCAGAGCTAACAGCTCCCCCAACAGCAGAGCTAACAGCTCCCCCAACAGCAGGGCTAGCAGCTCCCCCAACAGCAGAGCTAACAGCTCCCCCAACAGCAGGGCTAGCAGCTCCCCCAACAGCAGAGCTAGCAGCTCCCCCAACAGCAGAGCTAACAGCTCCCCCAACAGCAGAGCTAACAGCTCCCCCAACAGCAGAGCTAGCAGCTCCCCCAACAGCAGAGCTAGCAGCTCCCCCAACAGCAGAGCTAACAGCTCCCCCAACAGCAGAGCTAACAGCTCCCCCAACAGCAGGGCTAGCAGCTCCCCCAACAGCAGAGCTAACAGCTCCCCCAACAGCAGAGCTAACAGCTCCCCCAACAGCAGAGCTAGCAGCTCCCCCAACAGCAGAGCTAACAGCTCCCCCAACAGCAGAGCTAACAGCTCCCCCAACAGCAGAGGTAGCAGCTCCCCCAACAGCAGGGCTAGCAGCTCCCCCAACAGCAGAGCTAACAGCTCCCCCAACAGCAGGGCTAGCAGCTCCCCCAACAGCAGAGCTAGCAGCTCCCCCAACAGCAGAGCTAACAGCTCCCCCAACAGCAGAGCTAACAGCTCCCCCAACAGCAGAGCTAGCAGCTCCCCCAACAGCAGAGGTAGCAGCTCCCCTGACAGCAGAGCTAACAGCCCCCCAACAGCAGAGCTAACAGCTCCCCCAACAGCAGAGGTAGCAGCTCCCCCGACAGCAGAGCTAGCAGCTCCCCCGACAGCAGGGCTAGCAGCTCCCCCGACAGCAGAGCTAGCAGCTCCCCCGACAGCAGAGCTAGCAGCTCCCCCGACAGCAGGGCTAGCAGCTCCCCCAACAGCAGAGCTAGCAGCTCCCCCAACAGCAGAGGTAGCAGCTCCCCCAACAGCAGAGCTAGCAGCTCCCCCAACAGCAGGGCTAACAGCTCCCCCAACAGCAGAGCTAGCAGCTCCCCCAACAGCAGAGCTAGCAGCTCCCCCAACAGCAGGGCTAGCAGCTCCCCCAACAGCAGGGCTAGCAGCTCCCCCAACAGCAGAGCTAGCAGCTCCCCCAACAGCAGAGGTAGCAGCTCCCCTGACAGCAGAGCTAACAGCTCCCCCAACAGCAGGGCTAGCAGCTCCCCCAACAGCAGAGCTAACAGCTCCCCCAACAGCAGGGCTAGCAGCTCCCCCAACAGCAGGGCTAACAGCTCCCCCAACAGCAGAGCTAACAGCTCCCCCAACAGCAGAGCTAACAGCTCCCCCAACAGCAGAGGTAGCAGCTCCCCCAACAGCAGGGCTAGCAGCTCCCCCAACAGCAGAGCTAACAGCTCCCCCAACAGCAGGGCTAGCAGCTCCCCCAACAGCAGGGCTAGCAGCTCCCCCAACAGCAGAGCTAACAGCTCCCCCAACAGCAGAGCTAACAGCTCCCCCAACAGCAGAGCTAGCAGCTCCCCCGACAGCAGAGCTAGCAGCTCCCCTGACAGCAGAGCTAACAGCTCCCCCGACAGCAGAGCTAACAGCTCCCCCGACAGCAGAGGTAGCAGCTCCCCTGACAGCAGAGCTAGCAGCTCCCCCAACAGCAGGGCTAGCAGCTCCCCCGACAGCAGAGCTAGCAGCTCCCCCGACAGCAGAGCTAGCAGCTCCCCCGACAGCAGGGCTAGCAGCTCCCCCAACAGCAGAGCTAGCAGCTCCCCCAACAGCAGAGGTAGCAGCTCCCCCAACAGCAGAGCTAGCAGCTCCCCCAACAGCAGGGCTAGCAGCTCCTCCAACAGCAGAGCTAGCAGCTCCCCCAACAGCAGAGCTAGCAGCTCCCCTGACAGCAGAGCTAACAGCTCCCCCAACAGCAGGGCTAGCAGCTCCCCCAACAGCAGAGCTAACAGCTCCTCCAACAGCAGAGGTAGCAGCTCCCCTGACAGCAGAGGTAGCAGCTCCTCCAACAGCAGAGGTAGCAGCTCCCCTGACAGCAGAGCTAGAAGCTCCCCCAACAGCAGAGCTAGCAACTTCCCCAGAAGCTTTTCCTGTAGCTCCTGGCAACTGTCCTTGGCTCACTGGCTGTCTGGGTACAGAGGGGACAGTTGTGGTTAAGAGCTAACAGCTCTTAATGCTATCAACCTTGCTGCTGGTGGCCCTTGGTGTCAGCTCTGCTTGGTGTTACCAGCTTAATGCAGCCTTTCAACTTGCTCTACTTGAGATAGAAACCATGAACAGGCAAAATAAGGCCATCTGAAAGAGGCTTTCTTAGGGCTTGTGCCCAGCCTAAGGGGAGCAGTTCCTGGACACTTTCCTGCACTGACCCACTGAGGGTGAGAGGAGGGCTGCTCATGAGAAAAGAAGAGCAGGTTGTGCCTGTGGGTTACCCTGTGGGCTAGCCACACACTTTCCACTGCGTCATGGGGACTGGAGGGGACACTCATGCACTGGCGTGGGGACCTCTGATGCGACTGCTGAGGGGCAGAGTCACTGGAGAGGCTGTGGAGTAGTCACCTGGGACAGTTGTGGGGGACTGATGCAGCGTGGGCTGAGGCAGAGGAGTCTCCCTGGCCGAGAGGCATCTGGAGCAGCTGGAGTAAAGAAAAAGAAAGGATTTTTAAAAAAGTGTTAGAAAGAAATATAAAGATCCTCTTGGGTTCCCTTCTGTCTCACAGGAAACCAGGAAGAAGAAACCCCAGAGCTTGCTAGTGGTGGCCCTAGGGGTGGGAAACTCGGCAGAGGGCTGTGCACCAAGGTCCAGCCCAAATCTCCTGGGGACTGTGGTGGTAACAATCCTGACTTAGTCCTTTCTCAGCATGAAATCAGACAGGAGGGCTCATACCAGTGTGGTCGACCCTTGAATTCCAAGGTGGTCTCCCAAGGCTAGGGAGAGGTGTTTGCTGTACAATTTGTGCTCAGGAGCCACAGATGATAGTCAAACAAGCTTCCTCTCCCATGAGCGCCATATCATGTTTTCTTTGGGTAGAAAATTAAGAAAATACAGAAATTTGAACAGGCACACCTAGACACATATACACCATGCACACATGCCTACACAAACACACCACACACACTTCAGCCCTGATTTCCCAACCAGGGCAGGACCTTGTTAATATTTTGCCTTATTATAATCTGTATTTTTAAATACATCTTCTTTATGTAAGTGAGATCCCTGTTTAGGTAATTTGCAATCTGTCTTGGTTGTTGCTGCTTAATGTTGTAACAAGCATTTTCCTGGTCTTAAAGATATTTCACAAAGTATTCAGTGGTTGTGTGCATCACAGTCTATTTACCCTGTCCCTTAATTTTGGATATAGATTATTACTAATTCTTCTTGATAATAAATACTGCTATGACAGATATTTAAAATGTATTTTTAATCAAATGCTGCCCACATTTTTCCTGCGGAGCATTTTGACTGGACCTGACATTGCTAGAAGAAAGCAAGAAATGGGATGTTTATGGTTTTTTTTTTTTTTTTAAATGTGGGTTTGCTGACCACCTTTTGTCATCAGGTGGAGTTAGTGATTCTCTGGGTGCTTTGCTTATTATCACAGGCTTTCTGGTGGGTGCCTGCTGCAGATTTTCCATGTAGAAGGAATCAGCGATGAATCCCAGTTTATCCTCATAACCGCCCCAGGAGGTGAGGGCAGTTATCGCTTCTACAGATGAGCAAAAAGAAGGTTGGAGACGCTGGGTCACTCACCCCCGTCTTGGAGCTGGTGAGTGGAATACTCCTGGAGAGAGCTGCTCACAGCTCCCCAGGGAGATCATGTCAAAGGAAAAGAAAACAGAGCTCATTGCAACAGTCCAGTCGCCTTGCAGAGGAGGCGCACCGAGAAGGAGACAAGGAAGGATTACTGAGACCTCCACTTATTAGGCTTGGTAAGATCAAAGATGCAAAATTTTGCCAGCTTTTATTCTTCTAGTCATTCTTTTATTCTATGATTTATTTACTTATTAACTTGATTGACAGATATTAATTGAGCCTCTACCAGGTGCCTTGCTGAGAATACAGTGGTGAGCAAATCAGGTTGGCCCTGTGACAACTCCTAGAGAGGGAGATGTTGAACACACACACGCGCGCACACACACACACACACACACACACTCACACACACTTTAATTATGCTATGGATAACTGCTCCAAGAGACAATCTACTCTGAAGAGTTAGGAAAGAGTTCCCAGGGAAAGGAATACTTACTGGATCCTAGCGGAAGAGCAGGAGGTATCCAGCCAAGCAGATCGCAGGGGCAGGAGGAGTGTCACTGGGCTAGAGTCAGCAGAGCAGGGTCAGTGAGCTGCCTGGGTGTACCTCTAGCTTGTTGTCTGTATTTATAAAGTATTATTAGAACAGAGCCACACACTTTGGTCACTGCAATCGTTTTTGTGCTGTAACAGCCACGTTGAAAAGCCGTGGCAGAGATCTTGTGGGCCACTCAGCTTACAATGTTTACTGTCGGGTCCTTCAGAGAGCAGTGTCCACAATCCCAGCCCTGGAGAATCTGGAAGACGTGGCTGGGCCACCAGCAGGCCTCCGTGTGGCGGTCACTCCAGGAGATGGGGACAGCTTCACTGGGCAGGCTACCATGGGCAGCATCGGAAGAAGAGGAGGGGACGGGAGACTGAAGGAGGGAGTTCCTGCCCTTCCCAAGCCGCAGGGGAGCCACAGAGGTTTGCAGCGAGCCAGTGAGGGTCAGCTTCGTGTCTTTAAAAGATTCTCCTTCCTGGTTAGCAGCCCTAGCGCTCAGGTGCGGGTTTGCTTTCCTTGGCTCACAGGATTACTCAGCAAACGAGTGATACAACATTAGTGTGAAGTTTAGGTGGAATTCAGATTTAATGGGAATATAGTTACATCACAAAAAGCCCTGGATTATTTCATGTTTTTACCTCAAGCTATTTGTTTTCAGAAAGCACTCTTCCCGTAGGCAGACGACTCTCCATTGTGTTTCCCTTTGCTTCCCACAACGTTGCCCTTTTTAATAGCGATGCTCCATTTCCACACTTGGCTCAAAGCAAATTATCACTACAGAGGGAGAGGGTTCTCATGACAATTAAGTCTCACATTCAGATTTTAAATTCAACGTGCCAGATTTCTTTTGTGGAGCCCAATTCCCCTATTGAATTGGGCATGAATCAGAAATGCAGAGCCTCAGGAGGAAGTTTGGCTGGTTGGGTCCACATGCTTATTAGGAGTAAATGGTGGGTGACATTTATGGGCAAGAAGAATGGTGTTAGTTGCCTTCTTGAGCCAGGCTGTGCTGGCCAGAGTCCACGAGCACTCCCGTCTGACCATCTGGTCAACCTGGAAATTAGCTGCGAGTGCTGGGGCCAGCCCAGGGGCCAGGGAGCTGCTCTCTGCCTGCACACATGCACATGGCATATGCACATGTGTGCATACTCCTGCACCTCCTCTTGATTGCTCATGTTTGGTGTGAGGGCTAATTTGATGTGCTACCTTCACTGGGCCATGGAGACTGGGGGAACACTGGCACATCTGGGAAGGTATTTCCTGATGAGTGTGGCATGGACTCTGTAGATGGAGTAAAGAGGACTGCTCTCAGTCGTGTGGGTCTCCTCCAATCTGCTGATGACCTGAATAGAGTAAAGGAACCTCACCTGCTGACTGCCCCCCCGCCTCCGGACACAGGTCCTTCCTGACCTAGGACTCAGACTGAGCCACCGACTCTGCGAGGTCTTGAAGCTGCAGCTCTTGGACTGGAGCTGGAGCTCTATGTGGGCCCTACTGGGTCTTCAGCCTGCTGACGTCAGGTCTTGGGACTGCTTGGCCTCTGTGATGGCCAGACTCAATTCCTTAGAATTAATCTCTCTCTTGACACACACGCAGACCACCCCCACCATCCTGTAGAGAACAGAAGCAACTGGACACAGACCTGCACAGCTGTAGAGAGTGGTTCTGATGGGAGTGGCTGAAAGTTGTGAACTATCAATGCACACATGGTTTCATTTCCTCATAAAATTGATTTTGGTTTGGCACATGTTATTGCCAAATTCCTGGAATAAGGAATTGCCAGCTCTTTACTTAAGACAAGTAAGAGCTCAGGAAAATGTGAAACACATTTGCTATCAATTCCTGGCGAGAGGAGGGGCACCTGACTCCCGGGAGGCTGGCATGGCACCTGGGCACCCCTGAGCAGCCGGGCTTCAGGCTGGCTCCAGGAGTCTGTCACCCACCTTCTAGCTGCAAGCATCTCTTTACAGGGCAAGAGAGGTCTTCCCACCGGGGCTCAAGGGTCCCGAGTGCTTGTATGAGAATGAAGCAGGGGGTGGGCAGCTGTTGTTGTCTGAGAGTGACTTGTCCCCCACAAAGGCCCTGTGCCCATGCAGGAGTATTCAGAGCAGAAATGATTGGGAGAGCTGTGACCTCATCAGTGGTCAGTCCCCTTGTGGGTTAGTACCTGAAGGACCACGGTGCCGGGTGGCCACTGTAGGCAGGTGGGGGGTGGCTGGAGGAGGTGGGTCACTCGGGGAGTGCTCTTGGGAATTATATCTTGTCCCTGGAGCCTGGTGCTCTCTCTGCGTCCCCACTGCCATGAGTGGAGACACTTTCCTCTTCCATGAATTCTACCACGATGCTCTGCCCCAGGTGGGAGCAGAGCGATGGCGTCGGTGACCATGGACCCAGACCTCTGAAACGTATGCCCCAAATAAACTTTTCCTCCTCTGAGTTATTCTCATCAGGCATTTGGGTCACAGCAATGAAAAGCTGACAGCACACCTGGCTTGGTGCCATGTACCTGCAATCCCAGCCATTTCAGAGGCTCAGGCGAGAGGATCGCAATTTTGAGGCCAGCCTTGGCAAGGTAGCAAGACCTCTCTCAAAATAAGACATTTAAAAGACTAGGGATGTGGCTTAGTGTTAGAGTCCTCCAGGTTCAATCCTTAGTACTGCAAGAAAGAGAGAGAGAGAGAAAGAGAGAGAGAGAGAGAGAGAGAGAGAGAGAGACAGAAAACCAAACTTGGCAGAGGGTTATGATGCAAACAGAAGAGGCCACGGGACCACGAGGTCCCGCAGGGAGGGTCCTGGGGCCCCCAGCGGCTGGTGGGAGGGACTGCTCCTGACCCCTCAGGGGAGCACAGCCCTCCCTATGCCTCTGTCTGTGCTTCTGGTCTCAGATGTATAGAGCAAAGGTCTGTGGGTTTTAGCGACCAAACAATGGGGATGAGTCGTTACAGACAGCATCCTCAGGAAACAAGGGCCCCCGCCCTGGCGTGTTCATGGCCTCAGTAAACACACAGGTGTCTCGGTTCCCCAGGAGGAGGAAGGAGGCAGACGGAATGACCACGTACCCATGGCTATGCACACACACACACACACACACACACACACACGTAGCTGTTAAGCCCCACCGAGGCTTCTTTGTGCCTGGAAGGCACCGACCACTTTCCTCTGCCAGAGGGAGTGAGCTGCTCTGTGGGTACCACTCTTAACTGACTCCAAGAGACGTCTGGGGTCAAGAGACTGGGTTGGCAGCGCTCTCAGGAAAGTCCAGAGCAGTGCTGCCCAACAGAAATTCAACATGAGCCACATGCAAATATAAAAACTAAGAATTTCTAGAACCCACATTTTAAAATAAGGTGTAATTGGTTTTAATAACATATTTTATTAAACTCAATGTATCCAAAATACTATTATTGCCATGTGCATCCTATGTAAAACTATTAGTGAAATGTCTTATATTCTTTGTTCTTGTGTTATCTTGAAAATTCCACTCACAGTAGCCACAACTCAGTGCCCGCGGCTCCTGAGCTGGACTGTGGGAGGAGAGTCTTCAGGGAACTGAGGGGCTGGGTTGGGCGCAGGGGTCTGCTCCCTTCTCTCTCTGTCCTCTGACTGTGATGTTGGCTGTGTGTGGTCCTCACAGCGATCCCTCGAAAGCATCCCAAGGAAGCAGGGCGGTGTGTGCATTTATGTGTGTGCTATTGGGGCCATGCAAAGAGAACTCTGGAAAAGTAGGGGCCTGAACCAGGAGGCCAAGCAGACCCTGCAGTTAAAGCCATGGCCGTGATCCAGAGACCTGAAGACTCCTCCTGACAGCTCCGAGGGACTTCCTGGGGCTGCAGAAATGGATCTGGGTGGAGGTCCTGAGTTCTTAAGTCAATCATGGAATCTTCTAGAACAAGATCCCCCCGTGTTGCATCAGTTAGTGGAAACACTGGATATTCCAGGCAAGAAGTATCTTTTGAGCGACGATTGGAGGAGGAATTGGCTTGCTTCATTTTGCATGGAAAGTTAATTGCTTTCGGAAAGTTGTTTTCAGTCAGATGAGGACCACACAGAGGAAAAAAAACACAACAACAACAACATTGCCTTCGGACGGGAGCTTCGCCAACAGCGACAATAGCCTCTGCCTTTCTGAGACTGATGGACGTCGAGGGCAACCCAAGGCAGAGCCATTGTTTACACTGACAGCTTAACAGCAGGCTTGAAGGGAGAAGGAGATGGGGTGGCAGAGGGAAGCTGTAAACACTTAATCCGTCACAGAGACTTCCAGGGAACCAGGCGCCATGGAGCCAGACCGACCAAGCCCTTAATTGTTGGGCAATTCGCTGTCTCCACTGCCCTCGCCCGCCCTCCTTAGATGCCAGCACAGCGGAGCATCCGACAAGGACCGCCAGCGCGGGGAGGGCCCACGGCTGTCGTGGTGGGATCGGCTCCCTGGAGATGGGAGACACATGATGGATATTCACCTGTCCTCGGTGCTTGTCTCATTTATTCAAATTAACTAGTGCCCAGAGCTGCAAAGAAATGGATCTGGATTCAGACAAAGATGAATTGCAGTAAAAATGGAAATTAAAACTCAGAAAACTAATACCATCAGGCCACTGGAATTTTATTAGCTAATCATGGCTAAGAGATTGGACTTCTGAAAACGCTGCTTTGATTGAATTTTCACCTGGGATCCACCAGGGCTTGTCAGGATGGTGTCTGGTGATGCAGGGAGGGAGTAGCGCAGACTGTAATGAGCTGTCGAACACCCTCTTTCCCTCACGGTTTAGGTTTTGGCTCAAGTATCATAGACTTCTGGAATTGGCAGTGCTTGAAGTCATAACTTTAGAAGTCGCCCCCAAGACCCAGGTCAGGCATCATCCAGGGTCCTCAGGATTGGTCTCTCAGATCGGGTACCGTGGTGCTCTTGGGATCCAGGCAGAGCGCAGCTGGCGGAGGAGACAGCAGGACCATGAACTGGGGGTGCTCTAGCAGCTACTGCCGGAGCCTTACCTCCTGAGGGCTCAGATGGCTGAGGACTGGCTTCCCTGTGCCCAATCGTTAGCACCTTGACTCTAGCAGGCCTCTGAGTGACGTCATCTGCACCACACCTGTGTCACGGGGACTGCTCTGGCCTCACGGTCCCTGTGTCTCCAGGGAGGACCTGCTGCCCTGGCTGCTCAGCCTGCCCTGCCACCGTCTTCCCATCTTAGCAAGGGGGCATCAGACTGTCCCTGTCAGTTCTCCTGCTCAGACAGCCCAGGACAGGGAGGGTCCCATTTCCTGCCTACGAATTCCCCAGTGGAATTCGTAGGCAGAACTAGGCTAGTTCTGATGAGAGCAGATGTTCCAAAGCAGGTGGTCCCCTTTGTCTCCGCCCCACCCCTGCACAAAGCTGCTTGCCCTTCTGCTCTCCAACAGTGGTCGAAGAATACAGGTCCTGGCTGGTGCCGTGCTGTTGGACTTCCCAGCCTCTTTCCTTTATAAACTTCCCATATCATGCGTTCTGTAGCAGTAATAGAAAATGGAGGAGGACAGGAGCATCCTGATGACATGCCCTTAGGTTGCCTTCCCTGCCCTTCCCTGGCCCTCCACTCCAGGTTCTGGGGTCATCTCCCAGGAGAATCTAGCTGCACGTGAGTGCTTTACACAGTTGCTATTTGGGGGGTAATCTGAGAATGGGGAACCCGGGCTCTGCACCTGTTCAGGTCCCAGGTCTCCACAAAAGCACAGAAAACAATGCTGGCTCATAATTATGGCACTCTCTGTGACACCAGGGACCATGTGAAGTGCTCTTCGGGCATTATTTTATTTAATGCTCACAAGCATCTTGTGTGGTAAATACCATCTTATTCCCATGTCACAGATAAGGAGACTGAGTCACGAGAGGGGAAGGAACTCTTCAGCCAAGTCACACGGCTGGGGTTTGGGGAAACTGGGGTTGTAATTTAAGGAGGCGATATTCGGTTCCACTGCACAAAACACTGCTTCCACAATTAATTAATGCTTTGAGATGGATGGATCTGATTGTGCTCCTTGAACCTGTGAAATGCTGAGCGGGGCTCTGGGACTCTCCAGCTCCGCCTGCCACTTGGAGATAGAAGGATCCGAAAATGAGGGTGGTGGACCTAAATTAATATGAAGAAGGGTCAGTGCCCTTAGTCTTGTCATTTTTTAGGGTAATTGAAAATGGATTGAAACCTAGAGAGCCCAGACTCCCGCAGGATGGGGCCTCCTCCTCAGGCAGCGTATTAAAAGCCCCCACCCCCGCATTCTTCCCATGTAACTTGATAATGCTGATAAAATCATTTATCATCCCGCCAGCGGTGCTCTCCTATTAGAGAATGTAACTGCAGGCTCCGAATCTGGCTGATCCTGACATGCTTTAATTAGGGCTTAAAAATACTGCCCGGGCTTCTCAGGCAAGGTGGGTGTGACTCCGCAAGGGTTTAACTCCTCCTTGCCCTGGCAGAGCCAGGCAGAGCAGAGGAAAAGTCTGCACCTTCACTGGAAAATAGAAAGGCTGCCATCCACAGGCTGCAAATGAGGAGGCCTTTCTCCGACCGCACCAAGATGCGCAGGGCTGAGGGGCGGCGGCCCGCCAGACACTGGCGGCCCAGACCCTGCTGTCGTATCCCGTGTGTCTTGAAGTTCCGCTGAGGGCTAAGCTGCATATTGAATGTCTGAATGTAGGTAGGCCCAGCCTGGGAGGGTGGCACCCCAGCCAGAATGCTCGGGCGTCTGCATCTTCCTGGCGCCCCGGGCTCCTGTGGGCACAGGACCATCCTGAATGCAGACGTGCGGATGTCCTCATCCCATGGAGAGCTGAAATGTGTGCTCACACGTGCGGCACGTGGAGAACCAAGACTTCCCAGCCCGTGTTCTGGGCTCCTCGTTCCTGCTGCTGTGCCTGGGACCCAGGACGACAGTGCTCACCACCCCTCCGGCCTCTGCAGCAGCTTCTCACCCCTCTGCATCCAGTTCCAGGCAGGCTGGCGCTGGAGAGCCTGGCCTAGTGGGGCTGGGGGCTGCGGGCTTTTCAGCAGCGGGTTTGCCAGGTATTCCTGGAGGCACTGGTTCAGTCACAGCAGCCTCGCGGGTTGGTATCGCTTAGTGAAGGTCACGTGTTTCCTGGGGAGCACATAGTCCACGCGATCTCCTCATGCCTGGGTTCCCAGCACACCTACAGTTCACACTGGAGTAGGAGGCAGAGTTCCCCTGCACCTGCACAGGGCCTCCAACTGTGGCTTTGCCAGTCCGGGGTGCACAGGTCACAGTTGGGCGGCAGGACACGCCTGACAACCCACAGGCCGTGATCAAGGAGAGGAAGCAGGGGGAAGACAGAGGATGAAGGGCTGGGGAGACAGGAGATGAAAGGGCGGCCATTGTCAACCAGACTCCCAGGGGACCGTCCAGTCCGTCTGTGTCAGGGCCGACGTCCTGCCTGGGGTTGAAGATTTTAGTTTTCATAGATTGGTTCCGTGTCAGTTTCCTATGTATGAACCCTACTCCAACAACAAGGGTAGGTACGACTTTTCTCAACTATCTCAGTATTTATTCATTCAAAAAAAATTCGTTGAGACCTCCGCCTGCCGCTCTTCCCATTTAGCTGTAGAGACGGAGCATTGAACTTCAGAAAGTTGACCCTGGCGTCACATGGCCTTGTGTCCCCTGACAGGACAAAACTCAGGACCTGAGTGATCCGCGGTGTCACCGGAATCAAGAAAGAAACAGTTTGAAAGAGTGGCTGTTACGGTAATAGAACAAATCTTGGCATTGTTTTTCTCGTTCTCTTGGTTTTATAAAAGCATCATGTGCTGTGCTACCTCCGAGGTCTCTCAACTTTAACGGTAAGTATTTTTTTTTAGTATTTTCCTCTCTCTAGATCACTTGTCCTTACATTAATTAACACAAGTCTTCTTCTTTCATGTCTTGAACATTCACACACATTTATAATCACGTAAACACACAGCACTCTGTAAATGGGTTGAGTGTGAATGAAGCACAGGGCACACACCTGGCGTTTCCCAGTGGGATCCGTGGGGTTTTGTTAGCCAGTTCCCATGGTGTTGGAGGTAGATCTCTTCCGTTTGGGTGTAATCAGCTCGTGTTCATGTTTTCGAGCACAGGACTGTGGTGTGGGCATGTGGTGCGGTTGTCAGACGCCCCGTCAAGCTGGGTCTGATCCAGGGCCGTGAAGAGCCCCTCCCCAGCCTGGCAGCCCTCTGCCGTGACTCGACGTGATGTATGGAGGTGCCAGGGCTTGTTATGTCACATCCGTTGATAACTGCGTGTAATTAATTGGATGCCATCTGATGCGGCAGCAGGTTAGACGTTTACGACATAGAAAGTCGTCCATACCCCACGGAGCACATCTGTTTAATGGCATAATTCAAATTAATTTCCAACAATTCCATAAGCGCTCCTGGAGCAGCTCCCCGCCTGCCTGACGCGCCGGCACTCGCACCAGGCCCCGAGGGCCGTTCACTGGCAGCTGGGAGTCTGCGAACATGAAGCACATTTTCCTGAAACTCATACTTTTTAATAATTTTAGACCTTCAAAAGTACTGCAAAAATACCACTCAGACTTTCTGAATCCTTTCCCTGAGTCCCCAGGCATTAGGATCATCCTTCTTCCTGAGCTAACCCTCTGTTGATGTGCCCGTTGACCACACTCGGTCCTTGCTCAGAGTCCACAGCTCAGCCCCAGAGCTCCTTTCCTGCTCCAGGACCCAGCCAGGGTCCCCCGTGGTGGTCCTTCCTTTCTCCTCTCAACTGGGGACAGTTCTTCAGTCTCTGCTTTCCATGACACTGATGCAAAATTTTTCAGAGTACTGTCTTGATTTTTGTTTTTTTTAACAGAATGTGCCCCAGTTGGGTTTCCCTGTTTTCTCAGTAGGTTAAGATTAAGTGTTTTGGCAAGAACACCACAAATGTGCTGTTGTGGGTGCAACGCGCCCTATTGGGGTAGATGTGCTGACACGCTCCTTCCCTGCTGGAGTTAGCCCTGCCTATGTGTCGAGGGTGGCACCTGCCAGGTCCTCCACTGTTACCGCCTTTCCTTTGTATTTAATAATCATCTGTGGGGAGATAAGAATCTTCAAGGGCTGGGATTGTGGCTCAGCAGTAGAGCGCTTGCCTAACACGTGTGAGGCCCTGGGTTCCATCCTCAGCACCACATAAAAATAAATAAATAAATAAAATAAAGATATTGTGTCCAACTACAACTAAAAAATAATTATTAAAAAAGAATATTCAAGTCCGGTTTCTCATTAGCCTTTTTGCCCACTGACATCAGCACCCTCCCAGGTTCTTGCCTGCAGCCATTAGTACCGTGGGCTGGGCCGTGGCCGGGACTCCGGGTCTGCTTTCCACTCCTGTGTGTGCTAACTGGACTACACTGTAAGGAGGGGCTTTGTGCCCACTCCAGTGTTCCTTTGTTTCGGCTTGGGCAGGTGGACGTGTGTTCTGCTCTGCCGTGGGCACAGGCACCTGCTCACCTGGGCGCTCACCGCGGCCCCTATTTGGCTCTCAAGAAGGCTGCTCAACTCTGTCTTCTTACTTGGTTTCCTGGGATGTTGTTCCTCCTCCTCTTCCTCCTCATTCTGATTTGTCACAAAGCTCTGTCACTTTCCAGCACTCACATGAAGCATGTTTTAAAATTCCAAATGCCATGGCAGGTGCTTCTGCAGCTCCGCAGTAAATCAACAAGAGGCAATCCTGCGTTTCTCTTGGAGTCTGCGTCAGATAACGATGACCCTAAATACGTCACTACAGTTTCTTATTTGGTAATTACTTTTAGCTGAGAGTATTTTCTATTGTTGTCCCACTTTGAATAACATGGATTTTAGGCCAAAAGACTATTTTCACATCGTTTGCATCCCCAGAACCTCTCAGAGTGCCTTTCACAAGTGGGTTTTCAGTGTGCATGACGGGGCTCTGGAGGACTAGAGGAAGAAACCGGTTGGTTAGTAGGTATGTGCAGGCAGGTCCCTCTCTGCACTCCTGGTGTGGGCTGGCTGGAGTGTGGTTCTGGAGTCCCACTCTTGGGAAAGCTTCTCCCTCTTCAATATGCATGCACAACACCTGGGATCTTGTTCAGCAGCAAATTCTGACACTGGGGGTCTAGGTGGGCCCCAGACTGCATTCCTAACAAACTCCCAGAGGTGCAGATTCTGTTGGTTGAGAACCTCACTCTGGGTGGCCGGATGTCAGGGCTCCAAACTGACCACCTCTACTAGCTGCTGATGAGGCATCTTGCCTGTGTCATGTGTCCTCTTTTAACCTGAGTTCCATGGTCTGTAAAAGGGGAATGACCCTAGTAGCTCCTCCTCAGGGGGCTGCTGTAGGCTGCACGTGCTCAGCAACAGGGAGCCAGGGCTACCTGCTGAAGTCCACATCCCTAACAGCTGGCCTGATTGGCACTTTCCTTTCTCCTTCTTTCAGATACTGCTCGGTCCTGGAATTTGGGGGCTCACTGTTTAGTCCTGCAGGAGCAGAACCTGTCTGAGCACTAGAACCCCTCCCCTGGCTGAGCACCTGCTTGGAACTGAGGTCACAAATCAGACACCTGTGCTGTAGGAAGCAAGGTGAGGCTGTGCAGGAGAGGGCCACCTGACCAGCCAGAGGGCAGTGGCTGGAAGTCAGCACAGAAGGGAGGACACGCCTGTTGTGTTTGCTGTGCTCCTTGGTGGTTTGAAGGATGAGACCGGAGGCTGAAGAGCAGCCGGGTCCCTCTCTGCACTCCTGGCGCCAGGCCCTGCCCGCGAGTGGCACTGGTTCTCACTGTGCACGCATATTGAAGAGGGAGAAGCTTTCCCACACTCCAGCCAGCCCACACCAGGAGTGCAGAGAGGGGCCCGGGGGGGGGGCAGCCAGTGGCCCCCACACTGCCCAGGACTGTGGGCTCCTCTGGCAGAGCCCAGGCTGCTCACTGTGAAGAACAGAAAGGGCATATGCTGTTGCTGTGGCTTGGTCGTGACTTTTCCTCTCTGAAACTCCTGTTGAAACTTAACACACTACATAGTGAGAGGTGGCACCAGGTGGGACCTTAGGAGGTGGTTAGGGCCCTGCCCTCATGAGTGGATTCACCCATGACGTGATTAATGGATTAGTGGACCACCTTGACAGCAGGCCTGCTATAAAAACCCGTATGGCTCGGCCACTGGCACCCCTCTCAGGCGTGATGCGCGGCACCACTGCAGTACTCTGCGGTCCACAAGCCATCGCCAGATGCAGCTCCTCGAGACCTTGGACCAGAACCATGAGTCAAGGTAAAAGCTCTTCTCTTCATAACTTGCCCATTCTGTCTCGTGTTATTAGTAACAGATAATGGACTACGGTACCTGGCCTTTGCCTAGGTGCCTCCTGGGTCCTCGCCTCCTGGGTCTACCCTGGTGAGGGCTAGGCTTGTGGGTTGGCGGTAGAGACCTGCTCTGAGATGGAGGCATATCCTGTTCAAATCATGTCGCACTGAACCACGTGGGGCCACTCCCCCACTCCGGCTGAGAACACTGCCTGCGTCTTGGTGTCTGCAGTGCACAGACACTAATAACTAATCACACACGTGCGTGGGGCACCGCCAAGGAGCCTGGATGAATGGGTGGCCCTGTCTGAACCTGAGCTCAGGTGAGTGCTCTTGGGCACTGGGTGCTGATGCAGTGTCCTGTCTCAGTGTCCTGCTCGGACCTGCTTGGTCTGCTGTCTGCTCTGTGTCCTGTTGTGTTTTCTGGCACCTACAGGACAGACATGACACAGCCATCTAGCTCTGTATGGCAGCAGGTGGGCAAACAGAGCAGGCGTGGGGGGGAAATCAGGTGCATCTTGGCTGTTGCTCTGGGACCATCGGGGCAGGCCGTCTTCAGACACGTCCCTTACCCTCTTGGACCTGGGCTCTCCTCCTCTGCTGATTGGGGGTGTTCTTGGTCCCTCAGGGAGCCCAGGGACCAAGAGCCAGTGTGCAGGATCTCTCTACACAGAGGCTCGGGTCCATGGGGCTAGTGCCCACGAGGCTCGGGCCCGTGAGGCCATTCCCTCCACGTGCCTGTGGATCAGCAGTGAAAGACGGCCATGCGTGTGGACTGGGCCTCAGGGAGGACAGGGCCTGGTCGCAATCAGTGCTGCTCTAAGGGAGGGCCCAAGGACCACAGGGAGGGGTGTCTGAGGCTGCACCCCGAGAGGTTGCCAGGTGTAGTGAAGAGCAGGGGAGAGATGAACATCCCTCATTTACTAATTGAGCAAACAATTCAGTTCCCAGCTCAGGGACTCAGCAAGGAAGAGGACAGTTGAGGCTCTGACCCCCGGGAGTTTGTGCTTTAGGGCGCAATAGGCATTATCTAATAGAGGCAGCTGCCTCCACCAGGGGACCCAAGAGGGTCAGCAGAGGCATCTCTTAGGATGGACCCTGACCAACGTGACCGCAGCCTGGGGAGACAGTGAGCGGGTGCTTCCCCCAGAGCCTGGGTTCAAGGCCAAGTGGGAAGCAGCTTGGGGTGCAGGGCCGCCCTGTGCTCCCGTGGGTGCACACTCGCCTGGCCACTGTGGCCATGTGGACGTCTGTTCCATATGTGAGTCACCTCTAGGCAAAGGCAGAGTGGCCCAGGGAGAAGGCTGTGGCCTCGGGCCTCATGGAAGTGGGCACTTGCTGCCTCTTGGAGGACAAGTTACTTCTTCTCTCATTGATTCAAAGCCTCCATTTTCTCATCTATGACGTGGAGAACGTCCTCTTACACAGCTGTGAGGAGTATCATGACGCCCAGCACCTGCACAGTGCTCCGAGCACAGAACCTGCTGAAGTGCGCACACCGCTCGTCCACGCGCACTAGTGCCATGTGCATTTAAGGGCTCAAACACGCGTGCGTGTGTCTTGTGCTGCCTGCACTCGGGTGCACCCTGCCACGCACGCTCAGCCCTGCAGCTGACGCACTTCTTGAGCCACAGATTCAATTAGAATTTATGAAAGAAACAAGGCAAAGGAGACAAACATTCATTAAAATCTGATCATTTCTTGTTTCCACTTAGGGCTGTTTTTTGGAGCCATCTGGGAACAATTTATGGAAGCCATAATTGTGCATTAAATATTGCGATTTGTTCCAGACTCCATCTATGAAATAAACAGTGGAGAGATTTACTGTACAGTCAGCACATTGGGCAGCCCTGCAGCTTTTCTGCCTTAGATACTTCTTCATCCCCACGGCTCCTTCCGGAACCCAGTCGGACAAATAGACGCGGGGCTTTGGCAGACATACTGCGCAGGAGCCAGATGGCCTGTGTGGCAGCACCTCTGTCCAGAGACCTCGGGGTGAGGTTCGTGGAGAGGGATGTGCTGGTTTTAACTGGGTTGAGTGTCCCTGGGTCCCCTGGGGAGGCAGTGGCTGACCCTGGGGAAGAGGAGAGTGAAGAACTGTGTGGGATTGCACCCCTATATCTCAACTGCCACCAGCAGGTGACTTACCTTCCAGGGCTTGGCTTCTGGGCAGCAGGTGGCTGCCCACTGCTCCATGCGCCCTGAGCTGTGGGGACACGTGGAGGTGAGGCGGGGTAGAAATGGGTCAGTCTCTCAGTGGTGTGGCCTGGCTGCACAGACGGCTGCTGGCCTGAGGTCCTGTGGGAGAGCTGTCTTCTCAGGAGAGAGCAAAGGAGAGTTGTGCATGCTGAAAGCCAGGATGAGGAATGGGGGGTCTCGGGAACTTGGGAGAAGCGGGTGTGGAGAAGGAACTAGCCTTGGCTGCATCTGCCACGAGCTGCGAAAGGGCCAGACCTGCCGAGTGCCAGCTGAAGGAGCGAATGACGGCCGGCCGACACACGTGGCCCTCTGTCCCCTGACGACCCTTGGGTATCTTTTTGCTCTGCATCAAGGGGTCTGGGCGGGCACTTATTATCCAAGCAGCTTCTCTTCCCCAGCTGTTTCTCCTGCCCATTTCTTCTCTCTCCCACCCACCCATCCACCATTGTCCTGGTCTCTCTACTTGTCATCAGCAAACGGGAATTCTGGACTAAAGGCGACAGGCACATGGGAATGGACGCTCCTGTTTCCTGCACAGTGCCCAGTGTGGCTGTCCCCTTGTGGCTTTGCTCCACAGGCACTGAGAGGAGGCCAGACAAGCACACAGTTTGAGTGACTCTTGTGCAGAGGGGATGTTTGCCAAAGACCAGCAACTGTGCACCTTTCCCCTCTGCCTCCTCGCCATGGAGTCCACCGCCCTAGAGCAAGAGGATGCACTGTTCTGTCCACCAAGTGGGCCGGCTAAAGTCGGCTCACTCTGCTCACATCCAGCTCGGGGAAGTACTTGGAGCTGGAGGAGAAACAGGGAAGGGGCAAGGCTGGTGTAGGGAACTAGGCAGGAAGCAGGCACCACCACCGAGCCGAGTGCACTGGTGACTTGATGAGGGGGCAGGGGGATCTCACCAGATGACCTGGCAGGCCTGGCCATCACTGCCCCGGGAAGCCTCTCTGCTCTCCCCCCACACCCTGCCTGGAGGGGTGAGACAGGGAGGCCCATGGTGGCCAGGAAAGGCTTTCTCCATCACTGGCTGAGGGCTGCCATGCGTCTGTTAGCATTTCCAAACCTCGACCGAGTCCTGGGCACCGTCCAATAGCCTGGGGAATTGTGCCTTCACAGAGTGCTGGGCTCTAACGGGAGCAGCATCCTTCAGAGTCAACTGGGGCACCAAGTGCACCTCCTAAAGAGTGAAGGAGAGGGCTTCCACTTTGCTAAATAATACAATTTAACCAGAGTTTTCAGTATATATGCCTGTGTGAGTCTGTGTACACATCTACCTGGGCGTAGAAAACACTCTAGACAGCAATACGGTGCCACAAAGTAACAAGTTATTACATTTGATGCTAGTTTTTCCCCTTTATTTCACACCTCCAAAAATTTTTCTATAATAAACAAAAAGAAGCAAATATCATGTTGAAACCAACCTGAGGAACAGGACTTCCCATGCTTACACCAGTTTTGAGAGAGACTCTGGGCTGAGTGAGCCCAGGTTCGGGGCTGGAGTTTCTTGATTCCAATCCCACCTGCCTCACCCAGGTCCCCTATACCTGGGCGTAACTTCCCAGGGCCTCAGCCTCCCCCACGGAAGAGTTATAATAGCCCCCACTCAACAATGTTGTTACAGCTGCTAGAAAGTTAGATTTCATACTTATGGAATGAATCGTTCTGTGTCAAACATTGTTTATTAACGTCTTGGTGATCCATTAAGCATTGCAGTGGTCTCCAGCCCCTGGTCCATCAGGCTGAGGTAACCAGGTGAGCCATTCATGGAGAAGAACAGGGATCCATGTCCACTGTTTTCCTTCTCCCTTACACGAAGACTAAAGGCTGAGGGTGTTGTGTAAAGGAACCGGATGCCATGAGGCCTTGGCCTTGCTCAGCATCTGGGGCTGGACTGTGCAGTGTGTCCTTGGCTCCTGTCTCGGGCAGGCAGGGCCAGTTGGGGTCACCTGAGGCTGCTGACTCTGTGGCCTGGCCTGGCTCCCATCCCTAGAGCACCGTTCCATGAAGTCCCAGGAGCTCAGGCCCTGCCCCGTCTCCCACGCTGACCTTCCTCCTGCCCCTTTTAGCCCTGCTGAACCAGCAGTGCGGCTCTGTGGGAGAGAGCCCGTCTCTAGGGCTGCTCTCAGGACCTCTGTGCATCCACGCTTGCTCTGCTTTCCAACTGGGCTTCCCAAGTCAAGAGGATGCACACCTAGGGCTGGCAGATCTAGGTTAAAAAGACGGAGAGAGGAGAAGAAGAAAAAAGGATGACCAGTTAGATTTGAATGTCATATAAGCAGTCAATACTTTCTAGGATAAGGGACAAACTTTAAAGTTATTGATGGCTTCTCCAAAGTTCAACTTTGACTAGAGGCTTGAATTTTATGGGCAGCCCTATGTGCAGCACAAATCCTGTGCCCCTGAGAGACACAGTTATGTGGGCATGTGGGGAGGGAGGGAAGGGGAAGCGTCCACCTCAGAGGGCGGCTCAGAGCTAATCTAAGGCTTGGCAAACACCCACCTGGGAATGCAGCCATGCCCATTGTTTGCAAATTGACTGTGGCTGGTTGCTCAGAGGGGGGTGGTGGAAACCGGTGAAGTCTAACCTCTAATACCTGGCCCTTTCCAGCACAAGTGTGCTGACTCCTGGTTTTGGGTGTCAGTGGGCAGGAAGGAATGGCAGCTACCCAGAGCCAGTCCTGGGCTACCCAGAGCCAGGACAGGTGCTCAGGCCTGGTGCCACCGGGGATGTGCTAAGCCTTGCTGCCTAAGCATCTCCTCTAAGCATCCAGGACTCCCCCACAGGGGCCACAGACAGGGCAGCAGATGCTGAGTGCATCAGCAACTGAACGCACTCCCAGGACAGCCAGGCAGCTGGCGAGTGACCACGAAGGTCTTCAGAGTCCAGAGCCCAACCATGACCCTCTCATCAAGTTAATAGTCAGACAATGAAGGAGCACTTACTGGTCTTCTCACCTGAGATGACCATGACCATGGGGGAAGGACCTCCAAGAGTGAGACAAGGTCCTTGCCATTTAGCATCTGAATCTGGCTCAGTCTCCTGAGAAGTAGCAGCAGGCTATGTAGTAGGGTGGACGATCTGTGTCCCTTATCCAGGAAAGGCTCCTTGAGGTCAGTTTGCAGGAGCCAGATGACTAGGACAAAGGGTGTGCGTGTGTAAGGCACATGTCCTTCCAGAATGCCTGTCCCGGGCAGTGACTGCCCCTGGCAGGGGCTGGTCTGTTCCTCCCCAACCCCTGGGTCAGGGGATTGCCTCTCCTTCTCTGACCCACAGGCAATACACATCTGAACTGCAGGAATGGGCGCTGGAGCTGTGGCCAGCTTGCTGTCCTCCCAGGAGGGCCTTGGGTTAAGTGAGCAGCTCAGCCCATGCCAGCAGCCAGCTGTGGATTCTCTGGCCCAGGCCCGAGGCGAAGGTCTGCTGCTGGGAGATGGGAATGTGGCTGCTTCGGCTGGAAGAGATGCCTGAGAGAAAGGGACAGATGGGTTAGGAAGGCCGAGGGTCAACCAGCAAGTGACAGCATTTCAAAGAAGGGCACTGCAGGGAGGTCAGTTTCCTGCTGTGAGTGCACAGGTGTCACCCACGACCACTTGTTGGAAAGCGAGGGATTCAAAATGGCCAGCCACTTCCTGGTGGTTGTGCAGCCCGCCTCCCCTCCTGAGAGCCTGCATGTCCAGGCCAGAGGGCATGGCAGGATGGCCTACCTCCAGGTTGCCTCCAGCAGGCTCTACATGAGGCCAGAGACTCCGCCGACACCTTTTCTCTGCAGTGCACATCTTCAGGAGCCATCTGCACCATCTGCAGGATGTCACTCAAGCCCTCCTTCACTTGTTCCTCACTGTGTACTTAATGTCCTTCATTCCAGATGTTTAGATGGAGATTCTCTATGACCCGATGGCTTACAAAAAATGCAAACAGCAAGCCAAAATCTTATCCAGAATCCCAGTGTGTGAAACAGATAAGAGGGAGACAATGGCCTTCGCTCGGTGACGAGCTAGCATGCATAGGTGCAGGAGGAGAGACAGCCTCTTGAACGCACGGGGCTGGGGAACTGGTTGCTCACATGTAGAAGAGTGAGACTAGACCCTCATCTCTCACCCTGCACAAGAATCAACTCAAAATGGACCAAAGACCTGGGACTTCGACGAGAAACTATGCAACTCCTAGAAGAAAACGTAGGGCCAACACTCCAGCACATAGGGACAGGCAATGACCTTCTCAATAGAGTCCCTAAAGCTCAGGAAATAATGCCAAGAGTTAATCAATGGGATAGCATCCAATTAAAAAGCTTCTGCACAGCAAAGGAAACAAGTAAGAATATGAAAAGAGAACCTACAGAATGTGAGAAGATCTTTACTAGCTACTCTTCTGAGAGAGGGTCAATATCCCCAAATGGTGGGAGATTGGAGGAACATTGGACTAGGCAGGGGGAGGGCAGAGAGGGGAGATGGCACGGGCAGGAAAGATGGTGGAATGAGACGGACGTCATTACACTAGGCACACGTACGATTGCGCAAATGGTGTGGCTCTATGTCGTGTACAACCAGGGAATTGAAATGTACTCTAACAGTATACAATAAATTGACATGCATTCTGCTGTCATGTATAATTAAATAGAATAATCTAAAGAAAGAAAGAAAAATTTGATTTTCTTTCTTTTTAAATGGGGGCTGCAGTTGTGGCTCAGCAGTAGAGCACTCGCCTAGCACTTGCAAGGCGCTGGGTTCGATCCTCAGCACCATATAAAAATAAATAAAAAAAATATTAAAAAAAAGAAAATAATAAAAACGAACTAAAAAACACTCCCCCATCTAATTAATAAATGAGCAAATGAACTAAGCAGACACTTCTCTAAAGAAGAAATGCAAGTGACTAATAAATATATGAAAAAATGTTCAACATCATTAACAACTAAGGAAATGCAAAAATCAAAACTGCATTGAGATTTGATCTCACACCTGTCAGCATGACAATCATCAAGAATAAAAATAATAATAAATGCTAGAGAGGATATGGAGAAAAGGGAACACTTTTTACACTGTTGGTGGGACTGTAAATTAGTACAACCACCATGGAGATGGAGGCTCCTCAAAAGACTAGACACGGAACCACCATATGACCCAGCTGTACCGCTCCTTGGCAATTATAAGAATTAAAGTCATCTTTCTGCAGTGATACTGCACACCCAGGTTGATAGCACCACAGTTGACAATAGCCAAATCATGGAACCAGTCTAGGTGTCCATCAACTGATGAATGGATAAAGAAAAAGTGTATACATGCACAGTGCAGTTTTACTCAGCCATAGACAAAAATGAAATTATGGCATTTGCAGGAAAATGATACCATCATTTAAGCAAAATAAGTCAACCTCAGCAGATCAAGGGCCACATGTTGTCTCTCATACGCAGCAGCTAGAGAGGAAAAAGGAGAAGAAAGGAGGAGGCGGACCCCATGAAAACCCAAGGGAGATCGGGGAGGACTGAGGGGAGGGAAAGAGGATGGAGGGTTAATATCCTCACATGATGGGAATCAATGGGAAGGGATGTTGGCCGAAGCATCTTATTACATCGTGTGCATATGCACGAGTATGTGAAACAAGTCCCACTGCGATGTGCAGCTATCATGCATCAGTGAAAATATGGGGGAACACCCACTAAAGTTCAAAAACTCAAGTTACATTTGTATGTGTGTCTTCAGAGCTCTCCATAATCCGCAGCACCGTGGAACTCCTGGAAGGGGCTGGTGACCTGTGCCCACAGGGGATCCCTCCTCCGTTCTCCCTACGCCCGCCCACTCCTGCTCATCCCCTCCCATTCCCCCACCCCAGGTTGGGGTTGGATATTCTGCTTATTTCAGCTGAATTTGCAAATGAGTTTTCCAGCAGCCACGGGTACTGAGGGTGGATTGTGGATCATCCCTCTCCACCTCCCCTCCTCTCTGGATCCTTAGTCTGGCACCCAGGATGTCCATCTGGGTTCAGAGTCTGGAACTGTGGAGCAGCAGCACCAAGAGAAAGAATAAGGGACCCCAGCTGCACCTCAATGCTCTATTCATCTGAAATCAAGAACATGCCAGGCTCCGGGGATGGTGCTCTCTTGACATCACCCCCTGCAAGCCTGCTGAATTTCAACCGCTCCCAAACTGGGTTGCATATGAACCCACCTTCACATCCCTGTTACCACTGGCCTGAATCTGTGGCCACAGGAAATGGTCCAAGCCTTGCTGTGTGCCTGCTAAGCAAGAAGAGGGGTCTCTGGTTCTCTCGCAGTCTTGACTTCCCCTCCCTTCCATGGCATGGTCAGTTCTTAACACTGTTTCTCAAGAATTGTGGGTTTCAAACATTTCCCAGAAACGTCCTTTGAGCCCTCTGCAGCCCACGGTGTCTGTCCTAAGGCCTGGTGTTCCAGCTGAACTTGCACTTTGGATCTGACCTTTCAGGTGGAGCCAAGGTGACCGTGGCCTTGCAGCTGGAGGCCATGCTCAGGCCACACGGGTATTGTTAGCCAGGGCCACGGACCGTTGTAGTTCATCCCATAGGAGCTCCGTGGTCAGCTGAGGGCCCGGCTCTGCACACACGTGCCTCTTTTCACTGTTCGTGTGTAGGTGTGTTTTGAGCCACGTGCGTGCTTTTCAATGATCTCTATTACATCTCTTCCTCCATGTTTCCTCTTTTGTTCTTGTTGTCGAGGTTCTTAGAGTTCTTGGTTATGGTACTGAGTCAAGTAACATCCCCCCAATTACGTGTTCAAGTTGTAACTCCCTGCACCTGTGCCTTTTTGGGAAATGGGGTCTTTGTAGAGGGATCAAGTTAAGATGTGGTCACACAGGGGTACAGTGGGCTCTAAAGCAAAGATGGGTGTCCTTAAAGAAGAGAGAAGCCTTCTAGGCAAGGTGGCGCATGTTTGTAATTCCAGAGGTTCAGGAGGCTGAGGCAGGAGAATCACAAGTTCAAAGCCAGCCTCAGCAATGGCGAGGCACTAAGTAACTCAGTGAGACCCTGTCTCTAAATAAAATATACAAAATAGGGCCGGGGACTGGGTTCAGTGGTCGAGTGCCCCTGAGTTCAATCCCTGGTACCAAAAAAAAAAGAAGAAGAAGAAGAAGAGGAGGAGGAGGAGGAGGAGGAGGAGAAGGCTTAAGCCCAGAGACAGGAGGAACGCCGGTGATGAGGAGGCAGAGCAGGAGTGAGATTCTAGTAATGTCAGCAAGCGCAGAAGGAAGGACAGGGACACATCCTCCCGAATCCTTCAGAGCAAGCCTGGACCTGCAGATAGCTTGATTTCAGCCTGTGGCCTCTGGAGCGGTGGCAGAGTACACTTCTGCTGTTTCATGGTGTGGCACTCTGCTGTGGCAGCCCAGGAAACCAGTATAGATAGGTGTGAACTGCATTGAACTTCCCGCCCAGCTTTGTGACATCTGTCAGTTTCATGAATTTAACAAAATTCCATGTTGCTTCGCATGGATACTATGGGTTGGTAAAACTGGGAGCCATTCTCTTGGCCAGGCTGGGACCTGCTGGGGCAAGTCTGATGTCCCTGCCCTAGGGCCTCTCTGGGGGCCACGCTGGCGAACAGGGCGTAGGCCCCTAGCTTTGCCTCTCTACTCTAGGGAAGTGAAGCTCTTGGTCTGCCGACTCTTCCTGGGAATGACCTCCACAGGCCGACCACCAGGGAAACGGGCACGCAGGTCACAATGTCTCTTTCCCCAGTTCCACTCCGTGAACAGCACTGCAGAAATCCCAGGGACAGGGACGAATACTCTAGAATACATTGTAGAAAAGTGGAGAAAGAGAGGACAATACTGAAAAATTGAGCAATGACTTTATTACAGGACATGGTGTTTGATACCAAACATATATAAACATAGTAATTCCACACAAAGTTTACAAACTCATGTAACAATATCGTTCAAGCAATAGAACTGTATTATACATAATGCATACGGTGATTCAGGAGGCTGAGACAGGAGGATTGCAATTTGGAGGATAGCCTTGGCAACTTAGTGAGACCCTATCTCAAAATTAAAAATAAAAGGGTTGAGGGATGTAGCTCAGTGACAGAGCACCCTTGGATTTAGTCCTCTGTATACTCCTACCCCCCAGAGTTTACAAAATCAGTGCATTAATATTATTCCAGCAATAGATGTATGTCATAAATATTATGTGATATAATCAGAATAGAACAGCTGGACTGAGATTTGAGCACTTGGGCTACAGGCCTTCCATCTTCTCACTTGGAAAGGGCCACGAACTTTAATAGTCTCCAGTTTCTATGACTGGTATGTAACACAGTGTCAGAGTGTGTTCAGTGAAGACGGTCCTACTAGGCATTCTTTAACATATGGTTTCTGTAGTCAGATGAATTTGGGAAACGTCACATATCATATTCTCCTCCTGGAGATTCATAATTCACATTGCAGTATTAAAACCTACAAAAAACTGCAGTAAATAAACCTACTTAAACTGTGTTTAATCAGTGATTTATAAGCTTGCATACGCACAGGGCTCTTTTGTTATTTAATACCTATTATGGTCCTACGAATTACTGCCCTGAAGGATCCTCCCTGGGAAATGCCGCGGTGCAGTGTTCTCATGGATTAGGACCGGGCTCTTTGTTTCTAAAGCCCTCCCTTTGCTGGTGCAGCTCCGTTGCAGGGGCCTTGGTCACTGTGGGGCCATGCGTGAGGGCACCAGGCAACACTCCTTTGGGACTTTTGTCCTTGCAAACAGATTAATTGAGCAGAGGTCAATGGTAATTCCATTGAGAAGAATTCTATCAGTGGTAATGGCAAACATGGTACACAGTTTAAGCCAATATTAATACCTTGAAAGTTTGAATTCCTTCTGCAAGATAATTCAATCCACATCACTTGCTGATTTTCACTGGGTGGGCTAAAAAGGAAACGTGAGTCTGCCCTCCCCCCCACCTCCCCCACCCACGTGCTGACCTCTGAGAGGCAGAGCCAAGCTCACCTGTTTCCTCAGCAGGAAGCTGGGGAGTTCATTCCTCCTTCCTTCTGCCTTCTCTCAGCCCTCATGGTCACCTGCTCGGATAGAATCACTTGCTCATTTTTCAGTGTTGTCCTCTCTTTCTCCACTGGTGGGTGTGTCCATGGTAGGTGGGGAGTGGGGCTTGGTCAGGCCAGAAGTCCACTTTGTTGGAGCTGAGTGCGTTTGTGTGTTTGCCTGTGTCTTCTGTGTGCTGGTGACAGTCCAGGTCGGGACTGACCTGTCCAAAGCATAGAAAGATTCAAAACAAGAAGGCTTGAAGTGTGCAGGAGGGTGCCAGGAAGGAAGGCCCGGGGGTCAGAAGTGAGGACAGGGGAAAGACAGCAGTGGCTGGCGGATTCTCTAGAAGGTAGACACCTGTAGTCTCGTCAATCACTTTCCTATATGTGGGGAAGGTGGAGGGTGATGAGTCATGGGGTGCCCTCCTTAGGAACTGAACTCACTTCTCACATCTCGGGGAACCTCTCCATCTTAGGTATCCCTCAAACATGGCTCAGAACATGCATAACAGTCGCCAGTGTTGGCGAGGCTCTAAGAGATGAGAGCCCTTCCCACACGCTGCTGCAGGGAACGGAACACGGGGCAGCCACTTTGGAAAACAGCCTGGCAGCTCCTCAAACGATGGAACAGAATTAGCGCACCACCCGCTGATCCACTCTGCAAACGCACAACAAACTCATACGTACACTTCATAGCCGCATTACCATCAGTGGCCAAGAGGTATAAATGTCCATCAGTGAATGGATAAATATGCTGGTGTATGTTTGTGTATTCAGATACTGTCCAGCCATAAAAGGGATGTAGTGATTCAGACTTTGACACGGAAGTGCCTTAAAAACGTGCTAAAGAAAAGAAAGAAGCCCGCCATTAAAACCAAACATACAGTATGATTCCATTTATATGCAAGTACCCAGAGTAGGCAAATCTGGAGAGAAAGAAAGTAGTTTGAGGTTGCTCAGGGGTGGGTCCTGATAGCTGAAAGGTGCAGGATTTCTTTCTGAGGTGATACAAAATGTTCTAAAATCCCTTATCTAGAACACTGCTCCAAACGCACTGGACCGTACGCCCTGGGAGAACAGCTGGCATGCACATCTCAATCAAGCTCATTTTTAAAACAAACAAAGTCCATATGTTGTGGTTAGATGTGATGTGTCCCCAGAAAGCTCCTGTCTGAGACAATGCAAGAAGGTTTGGAGGAGAAAGGACTGGGTTAGGAGAGTCTTAACCAATCAATCAGTGAATCAGCCCCCGATGGGATTAACTGGGGGGTAGCTGAAGGCTGGTGGGGTGTGGCTGGAGGGGGTGGGAATTGGGATGTGGCCTTGGGGTATGGATTTTGTGTCTGGCCAGTGGAGTGTCTCTCTCTGTGCTTTCTGATCATGATGTGAGAAATGTCCCTCTGCCACACTCTTCGGCCATGATGTCCTGCCTCACCTTGAGCCCCGAGGAACGGAGCCTGCTATCTATGGACTGAGACCTCTGAAACCCTGAGCCTCCAAATAAACTTTTTCTCCTTTAAAATTGTTTATGTTGGGCCTTTTAGTCACAGCAGCTAAAACACCATAGGTATCTATAGCGTGCCCTTTAAGGGCCTCTGTGTGTCAGGCCCAGGGGACTAAAAGTCGAGGATGTCAAAACCCCAGTCCTAGAGGAGTGCAGGTGGGAGCCCACATGCTCAATGGCCTCTGTCTACTCAGAACGGGTGGAGGGTGCTCAGGAGGCAGGCGGTATGCCTCTGAGTCCAGTGGGCCTTTCAGAGTGCGGTGGTCCTGGGATAGGGCTCTAGCAGACACGTGAAGTCCAGGGCACAGCGTGGACGCCGCACTGGGGAGCAGCACCAGAAGCCTGGCTCAGCAGCTCTTGGCACACCCACGCCAGGCTGCGCGTCCACCCGTGGGGTCAGAGTGTCCACGTCCTCTCATGCCCTGACTTTGAGGAGCGGCCCTTCAGCTCCTGCCCTGCTTCAGCTGAGATGGGGCCGGAGATGAGGGCGCAGGGAGCTGAGTTTCCCCTGAGTCCTCCAGCGGGTTCCTCCCAGTGTGAGGCCCCGGCTTTCTCCTTCCTCCGCCCAGGCGACTCCTCTGCTCCGTGCCTGCCCTCCCTCTGTCTTCTCAGGAGAGCAATGTGTTCATCTCTCCTCCAAGATGCTCCTCAAGGCCAGGCTCCCCGAGCATGCGTGCAGGCTGAAGGGCAGCGCTGTGCTGGAACCCCCGCGGAAGGGGTTCATGTGTGCATTTCCCCTGTAAGCTGAAGTGTGTGTGTGTGTGTGTGTGTGTGTGTGTGACCACTCGATTCTTAACTACAGAACGTTCAGACAGGTGGATGTTCCGCACACACTTGAAGGCCCAGCCAGTTCCCACACTGTCTATCCCAGAAAATAGCTACAGTTCACCCCCCACCAAACGTTAGTTTTGTGTTTCTTGCCTGCTTGAATTTCATGTTCGTTTTCAGGCCAATTTTCTGTCATCTCAAATTCTAAGTTATTGGTATAGCTAATGGAGTCAGGATGGTTCTTTAGTACAAAGATGTCACCAATAGCTGACTGCTTGAGGGACATGCACTGTGAGCGTGCTCTCTGGCTGGAAGCACAGATTGACCCAAGTGATGCACACACAGAGATCATCGGGTAGGGAGGTGAGAGAGTGATTGATGGAAGCATGGAGGGGTGGGGGGGGGTGTATGGGTAGGTGAGTGGACAGATGGATGGACAGATGGGTGGGTGGACGGATGGGTGGGTGTGTAAGTGTATGGGTGGGTGTGTGGATGGATGGATGGGTGGGTGTGTGGGCGGATGGGAGGGCGGGTGGATGGATGGGAAGGTGGGTGGATAGATGGATGAGAGATGAGTGGATGAGTGGATAGGTGGACATCGGATAGCAGGTAGGGTAGTGAATAGGTAGTTGGGGGTACGGGTGGGTGGAGAGGTGATTGGCCAGGGTGATTGGCCAGATGGGTGGGGGGAGAGACAGATTCTTAAAGCCAGAAGGAACATCAGCTAAATGCCTCCTTTTGCCTGTGAAGTCCTCTTCTCTAGGAACAGCCACGAGGACACTGGAGCATGTCTTCCTTGGTTGGAAGCTCAGCTTCGCTGCTGCAGTGCTGAGGCTCCTGGCTAGAGGATTCACTGTCTTTGGGAACTTACCTCCTTATCTGTAAAATCAACATAATAACAACATTCAGAGTTTCCTGAGGAATCAGGGGGTCATTAACACAATGTGTGAGTGTTAATAAGTTCTCAAAAGTGATAGCGGTTGTTTTTTCATCACTGCTCTTTACAGTTGAGTGAGGGATTGTCCAGAGAAAGTTCAGGGATTACCTGAGTCTCACACGGTCCGAGAATATGAGAAATGAGGTCTCTCTGATTCTCAGGCAGTGCCTCTTCATTCTAAATAATGAAGTCTCTCCGGGTCAAGAATATTCAATGACCAAGAACCAAACAAAACAAGCCAAGGTCCAGGGCTGACCACTGCAGGAGCAAGGATGCACCCGATAGCGAGGGCTTGCAGGAGTTTCTTCATTTGTTCTGGCCGCGTACCTTGGGCGCAGCCACATGCCCACCCTGCTCTGGTGCAGGAGGTGCAGCAGTGGGTGGGGCCTGGGGGACTCCTGGAGCCAGCAGCTTCCTTTCTTCATGAGCTTCCGTGGAGCAGCTGTGGGGGAGAGGGTGGTTAGGATACAAAATAACCGAGTAAAAAATGTACACTGTTGACTGCTGCTGGGTGCCAAGGAGAATAAGGAAGTGCCACACCATCAGCGAGTGCTCTTGGGTGTGCACGTGTGTGAGTGTGTGCTCGGAAGGAGTGATTTTAACCTGGCAGCCACAGGAGGGGAGAGATGGAGGAGCCAGGGAAGATGCACAGGAAGAGCGTTCCAGGCAGAGGGAGCCATGGCCCAGAGATGGAGGGAGTGTGCGTCTGGGGCAGGAGGAGGGTAGGGGAGAGTGGAGCCCAGGTGGTGGCAGAGGGGCTGGCAGCTTGGGAGGACTTGGAGGCCTTAGGTTCCATCAGGAGAGGGACCTCGTGAGCAGTGGTACCTGAGGTTTTCAGCAGGTGCATCTCTTGTCTTACTTTTCTCCCTTCTTTGTACAATCACTTGAGGTAAGGCAGGTGTTTGGGAACCCAGACTGCAAAAGGTCACACTGGTCCTTAGGGCAGCCATCAAATCTACTCAATGCCACTGGAACCGGGATCGCAACGCCAGGCGCCTCGGGCCTTGCTCCCCTCACACCGCCTCGTGGGACTCCACTGTAAGCCGTGAGGTCCGAGGTCTCCCTCCCTCCCAGGAAGGCCGGAGCTCCTTGGACGAGGCTCCTGGTCAGGAAGCCTGGGAAGGTGGGCAAGGGCACGGAGAACTTTCCAGAGCTGGGGGCTCTCAATGCTCCTGTGGGATGGGGGCTGGGAGGAGGTAGAACAGGCCTCGTGGTCTGTGCCCAAGACGCCCCTGCAGACCCTCACTCCAAGGCACCTGCCTCGGGTGGCCCACAGGGCGTCCAGTTTCCGAGAGCTCTCTTCAACTTTCCCTCCAGAGCTTAATTCCTGTGAAACACGTACCCCACCCTTTGGGGCATAGGGAGTGTGTGTGTGAACTGCACCGCCTCTGGGGCCACCTTGGCCCTGTGTGGGAGCTGGGATGACTACCCCCCAGGGGGACTTCCCTCCCTGAGCCATCTTCTATTCTTGTTGGCTGGATTCCCTGTACAGTCAAATTCTGAGGCCCGCCCTGTGGGTCCAGCGGGGAGGAGGCTGAGCCACAGGAAGCATTTCTACTGTCGTGTGGCTTTTCAGGAAGGAGTATTAAAGTAAGTTTTCTTTTCTCTCCCATCCCTAGACCCTCCTTCCCTGATGTCCCCCGTGGGAGTCTGCATTCACCCTTCCATGCAACGTGAATAGAAATTCAAGAAGGAGCGAATTCCACTTTCCTCCTGAATTTTCTTTGAAAGACTCTGAAATAACACATCTTGAAGACATTTCGCAATCTACTAAGAATGCAATCATTTTGATGCAATTTACTAATAGTAATATTTTCAGGGTAAGAAATTCTGTCTTACAGAATGATCGGTCTATGGATTGGCCTTTCCTGCAAGGGAGGATGGGCATTGCATTGGAGAGATTGCTCTCACCTTCCTCCTGAACACCTGCAAACCACTGGCAGAGGGGGCAGGATCAGCCAAGGGGAAATCCACCAGCACCACTCAGTGGGAGCAGCCCCCTGCCTCAGCCCAAACCCCTGGTACAGGGGCCATGGAAGAAAGGCTCGCCATGCTCGCTCTCACAGGACCTCCGCTCTCGGACACTGTGAACTGGATTATGCTTTGGGGCATTGATGAAGGAAAAGTGAGAAAGGGGCTGGAGGGAGGAGGGCCCGCAGGAGCAGCAGCAGAGGAGGACTGGGGAGCCCCCTCCTTTGTATCTGGTTTGTCCTCAGCACTGCTTACATCAGCAAGAAGCTACTGTTAATGGCTACTTCAGAAATATATCATCTTTTTACAAAAAAAGATGGCTGTGATATAGGGTTCATACCCCAAAAGGGTAAAAATGTAGCAACACAAATTAGAAAGCAAGAACCTGGGCAGCTGCAGGAGAGAGCTGTGAACCAGGGTGGGCAGCGCCCTCGGGGGAGCAGTCACTCGGAGTTTTCCAGAGACGGAGAAAAAACAATAGGGAAATTTCATGTCATGTTTTCCATTATGAGAAAATAGAAAGTATTTAAGTTCCTCAGAGCTGACTACATGTTTTCTGGCAGTAAATTATTAACATAAAAATGCACAAGAATTTCAACCATGGGGCATCAGATAACACAACAAGAAAAGGTCTGAATGACGTTTTTACTGGAGACTTCAGAGCTGTTTTCTTATGACAGCTTCTTGCAATAAGCCCTGATAAAAGGCCAGTGCAGAGCATGAAAGTGTAACTCAGTAAATCAGACGCTGGACGAGGTCACCTCCACGGGCTCCAGCTCTGTGGCTTCTGTCTGATACGACCACATGATCCAAAGATAAAATCCAAGCCACGCAGGAGAAAGGAAGGGGCAGCCCGGGCCCGAGACTAAGCATCAGTGGTCTGGTTTGGCGCTGGCCACGTTCCGGGTGGTTGGTGCCCTGGCACTTGGGACGACAGGGGCTGGCTGGCAGGATCTGAACTGCTCCTTCCTTCCAACACTGAGGCGCCACTGAGCAGGGACCTGGGGGTGGCTGCTGGCCTTAGGAGGCTCTCACAGGGAAATCCGAGCTTTTCTTCAGGACCGTCTTTGGAACTGGTCTAGCTTTCAATCTGGTCCTTCGTGAGCTCAGTGTTCAGTGCTGAATGGAGTCTTCGGAGACGATGGGGCCTGGAACGTCTTCAGTGTGAGCAGTGGATGTCACCGCGGATCCAGGGTGGTCTTGGAGATGCTCCCGGGAGTGTGTTGGAGCAGCCGAGGGTACTGCAGTTGTCCCAGCGTGGCCTAGCTGAACGCCCTGGCTGGCTGGCGAGCTGGTGGAGGGGCCACCCCTTGTGTGTTGCAACAGTCTCAAGGACAGTGGCTTCAGGCTTGCCATAATCCAGCGTGAGCCCCTTTTCCTGGTTGTGGCTGGATCTTTTGAGGTCACTCCCAGTGCATCAAAATAAACCTGTGTCGTCAGTGGGTGGGAGGTTGGTCTTCCTCTGCATTGTGCTGGGGACTGTTAGACTATTAAGATGTAAGTTCATGGCCAAGGAAAGGAGAAACCTGAGCTGTGGCCTGGGGTCCCCTGTCCACTGGGTCACCCTGCCTGTGTCTTCTCCTCTGTGTCATCCTCTGTGTCACTGTTTTAGATGGAACCATTGACAGAGCCCTCTGGCTGAGCTGAGGAAGCTCCCACTGTTTTGGGGTACTGTAGGCTTTTGTTTTTCAATTTGTCTCAGATTAATAAATCACAGCACCGCAACTACCTCAGCTACTGACACGGAAAGAATACCAAGCTGCTGGTTCAGATGCACGCCCAAGGTGGCCTCCGAGAACACCGAAGGAAAATAGCTGGGATGCCTTTTGAGAGTCACCAAAGGGTCCCATTCACAAATGTTCCTGTGTCGGCTGCTCTTCATTAGAGAGAGACTTCCTTCAGCGCTTCTCTGTGACCACAAATATGAAGCCGCTGACCACGGGCTGTTCTCTTGAAGAGAATTCCTGTGCGCCTTGCTGAGTCAGCAAGCAGCCCCCCAGCAGACCCTTGGCCCAGAGACAACAGAGGGCCGCACATTTATCAGCGCTCTAACGAGGCCTCAGATTCTTCTTTCCTTGCCAAAAAGAACAAGAGAAAATGCAGCATGGTCAAAGAGGCAGAAGTGGGGAAACCCCTTCCCTCAGAAAAACCAAGTGCATGAGTTTCCAGCAAGGTCTGGAGGCGCAGCTTGCGGAACTGGTTTGGGTTCATCCCACTTAAATATATTCTTTTGGTGTTTGCCCAGATTCTTACTCATGCCAGCATTTTGGCTGATTGCCTTGAAGAATAGGAATGAACAGGACATTCACGTCAGCCTGGGGACAGTGGCTCCTGGTGCCGTGGCCACGGATCCCCATGAGCACAAGCCCCTGCAGTGCCTGGTCCCCCCACCAGGCACCAACTCTTCTCCTGGAGCATGACTCAGGGTGCTCAGCTTCTGCCATGGAATTTAAACTCTGTGCCATCAGTGTTATTTTTTCCTCCAGCTAAACATTTTTAGTCATCGACGTGGGTGGCCCTTTACAGCATAATAGCTGTAAGAAAGTGAATGATTTACAGAATCCAGTAGACATTATCACCAAAGGAGTGACATGACATTTGCTTCTAGATGTTTGTTGTTACAAGATGACTCAAGCGCCGTCCTTAGGTCGCTAGGTGATATCTTTGGAGGTTGCTCATAGCTTTGGGAAACACGTCCGCACCAGTTTGCTTTTATCAGCTCCCTCGGATTTTCCCTCTTTCTGCCTCTGGAAGGAGGCTTCGTGAACCCCTCCCCATAGTCCTCCTCAGGATTGCTTTGGAAAGGAAGCCAACATGGCTCCAGGCATGGGTGATTTCACAGCTCGGAGCTGAGGGGTCAGGACAGCCACTCACACTGAGGATTGTGGGGGTTGGAGTTGGTAGATAGGGGACACGTACCCTCCTCCTCAGGACAGCAATGTGACTCCCTCCTTAAGGTTTGGCTGGGTATCTAAGATGCTCTGGTGGGGCTAATACCCAGCCAGACTAGCGAGGTCCCACTGACTAGGCTATGCACAGAGGAAGTGACATAAGTGAGACCCTGGGAAGGACAGCACTCCATGAAGAAGTGACATCAGGCAGACCCTGACAAGGGAACAGGGCTCCTTGAGTGTGTGGTTGACTTTGTGCTCAGGGAGAAATGCAGAGCTGCTGTCTCCACTCATCTAAACAAAAATAGGCACATCCGTCCACACCCCAGCTCCCCCTGGCAGGTGGAAGATTTATTTCCTGAGTATGGTCAGCGTCCCTCTGTTTGCCCCAGGGCACACCTGTTCTCTGAGCATGCTCTGCAAGCTCTCGGGTAAGGAGACGGGGTGCTGCCAAGATCCCTCTGGGTTCTAGACGGAGTTGCCCAAGTGGAGCTTCTGCAAGGCTCAGAAACGCAGGTGGTCTCCAGCTCACAGGGCCTCTGCCCTCTCCGTGATGACAGCTTGACATCAAGATGGAGTGCTGCGGGCCGGATGCTGCCAGCTCCCCGGGACAGCATGAGGGGTGGCCGTGCCAGAAGATCTGTGTTTGGGCACGTCAGCTCCTTGGCTGGAGATGACTGGTGCTTTGTGTTTATTGGAATATCGTTTTCACGTTGTTGTTTTCTTTAAATTAAGTCAGCTATGTTGAGCTCCTCCAAATTCTTAGTTCCACAGACCGAGAAGTGGTAAATAGCAGGAGTGTCACTGAACCCTACAGTGGGGAGCTGGGCTCTGGTCTTGTTTCTTGTAAGGACAGGAAGATGGAGCAGGCAGAGACTCATCTCTCCCAAGGTACAGTGAGAGAATTAGATCTTCAGAAGAGGAGGGATTTGGCCATTGAGGACAAGAAGTGGGGAAGGCTGGGCAGTGGGGAGAAGGGTGATGCTCCTGTGAGGACCTTGGCTTTGTAGGTACAGAGCCATGAGGTGAAGACCTGGGGCCAGCTCCCTTAGTGGTGGTGCCGACTGTAGAACCCAGGATGTCCTCCATCTTCCTGCGTGTATTGATGTGCCGTAATTCATAACAACTCCTCACAGGTTTCCATATTTGGAGGCTGGCCCGGGCTTGTCTCTAGATGGCCTCCAGTGACGGTCCCACTGCCTGAAGACTCCATTGGGTCCTGCAGCTGTTTCCCTATGGGGTGGGGTTGCCCCTCAAACAGAGCTTGAGGCTTGAAAGTCTCCATGACCGATGTTGCTGTTCATCTGAGACAGGACGTCTTGGTGAGCATGCCGACTGTGTGTCGCAGCCCGCCCTTGGAGCCTCCAAGCCCGCGGGCATCAAACCCCTGACGATGGGCCCCGGTCCGTGACGGGCTGCAGATGCTCCAGCCTGCGTCCTCAAGGGCCTGGAGCCTCTGCCTCCCGGGGAGTTTGCAGTTTTGACCTCTAAGGGCTTTTTGCATTCTCCTTGAAGTCGGTGGCCAGGCTCTGGGGTGTCCTGTGCCCTCACCTGCCCCCTGTTCGGCTATTCTGGGTGGTTGCTTTCTTAACTGCTGTTTTGGGGGTTTTTGTCTCTTAAAACTCATTTCTTCTTTAGCTTTCTTCATTAAGTCAAACCAGCTCTTTAAAAAGATTTTTCCAGTTTCATTAAATCTGGAAGAAAATCAGTAAATTCTTTGAAACAAAATCTTTGGTGATATTTATGAAAATGAGAAATCATTGACTATTTCCTTCCTCTCTGTTTTTCCACCTTGAAGCCAGGTCGCCTGGCATGTCTCCAAGGTCGAGGTGCGTGGCACTGTCTTGCCAGGAGCTGGGGACAGTTCCTTTTGACATATCTGTGCACTGGAAGACTGCAGCTGCCTTTTGCCAGGAGAGTGGAAGATGGCGTCACAGGTGCAGCCAACATCCTGGGCGAGAAAGGCAAACCTGGCCCAGCCCTCCTTCCCAAGGAGAGGACCGTGGCAGGGCAGGGGTGCAGGTGGGGACTGTCAGAGCCAGACTCTGGGGGCTTTGCATGCTGACTAATCCACCCCTGGGGACCCGGGAGAGGGTGAAGGCTGCGGCCAGGGCGAATGCTGGTGGATGGCTCTGTGCTCCTGGCAGCAGCCCCGCCCCTCCATGGTTCCCCGTCTGATAGCCCAACACCAGTGCCTGGGGATGGCAGGGCCTCGGGAGCGGGCGGGGCTGAAAAGGACCAGTCCTGGCTTCTGAGATCCCTCGTCCCCTTGTTGAGACATCTTCCTGACATCCAGGCTGCAACGTCATTGATGTAGCAGTGTTTTCTTTTTTTTTCCCTATTAAAAAAACAATGTTTTTTGAAGTCCCCAACCGGTTGATGGTGCATCTAACAGAAATGAGAAACAGTCAGATGATGTCATCGTGGTGAGGTAGAAAGCCATTGGAGCCTGTGTGTGTGTGTCTGTCTGTCTCTATTGGAGCGTCTCATGTCCAGGGCCACCCTGAGCGGGACCTAATCTGCCTCCTCTTGGCGTCCTCAGCTCTGAAATGTGATGGTCAGAAGGTCAGCTTGGTCACTTTAGCGTCTTTCCTGAGGCAGCAAACCCACAAGAGAACATATCAGTAAGCGCTTCAAACATGGGGCGGGGAGAAGGTCCAGAGGGAAAGAAAACCATCTGCAGGGCTGAGGGGAGGCCCTTGGAGGGGTGCTAAGAGGCACCCAGGACAGTGTGGGCACAGGCCCGAGGGCCCTGACGGTGGCTGGGCACATGGACCTGCGTGAGGAGGAGGGAGCCATGAAGCAGCTTGGAGCCCGACGACAGGTGAGTGCCCATGTGCCATAGGAAGAGGTGGCTCTGGGCTGTTTCCAGAATATTCTCACATTGTCACTGTTCCCCAGGCCTGCCCCTCTCGGTCACCCTCGGATGTCCTCAGGTTTCCATGGGCACACCCGGAGTGGAGTGTGGGGTTGCCTTCCCTGGCTAGGGAGCAGGCAGGTGCCTGCGTCTTCTCCCACCCAGACCTGGTGGTCTCAGGGGGAGGGAGGCTTTGCTCTGAAGCTGCTGAGCCACCAGGCACAGGGGGCACCAATGACCCCTCGGGGTCATGTCTGGGGCATGGCAGGTTCCTCAAACGTAGAGTGACACCTGGATGGCGGAAGGGGTCCCTGCATTATCGTCTGTGCCCAGCACACCAAGCAGACAGTCACCAACCCACCCCAGGGACACCAGGAGAGAGTGGACTCTCGTTTCCTGGCTGAGCCGTTCGGGCCACCTGTGGAGGAGCCTGGCTGGGCTGTGGGCTCAGGAGGGGCAGCTCGGGGCTCAGCCTGTTGACCCAGGGGTTTGCTCTTGGGAATGCTGCCCAGCTTTGGGGTAGGGTTGGTAGGGGCATGCCTCAGTGGTGTCATCTTCGTGGAACACCAGCGTCCTTTTCTTCATGCAGAATGAGGCTGGTTTCAAAGGAACAGAAGTCATGATTAGGAAATCCCAGCACTGAACAATCCCCCCGTCTCCACCTCCTCTCGCTGTGAATCCCAGTGGGCCCCACCATGTCCCACGGCTTTCCCTTCAGGACTGCACGGTGCCAGCTCCAGGACTCGCTGGATCCCGGCTGGAAGTGACCCCAGCCCCACTCCACGTCCTGGACATTTAGCCCAAGACAATTCAAGAGCCCAGAAGTCCCAGGCAGGAAAGCTTTCTGACAGGCCCCAGGCCGACATTAAATCCTCTCTGCTCAGTCTGAATGGAGCCAGAGAAGGGCTGGGCCTGTGCCTCCCACGGGCTGGTCAGCTCTGCCGCAGGCCTGGGCAGGCTCCTCTGGCCACACTCTCAGGCTCCTGCCCTGCAGCTCTGCTCTGAAGCCAGCCTGGCACATGAATGCCCAGGACATCTACCATAGGCTCAGCATAGCACGAGGGTCAACAGCACACGGCTTTGAGAGCTCCTTAGTGGAAGGGTCAGTGATGGCCTCCATTGGGCAAGATGCGTGTGGCCTCCCTCCTCCAGGTGGAGCAGATTGCTGCGGTCCACTCAAGCTCCAAATCACGTTTCAAAAGAAAAGCTGGTCATCTGGAGTGTTGTAGCCATGGCGGGGGGGGTGGGGGGTTCCAAGGGCAGCGGGACAGCGGCCCACTTGGAGAGGCTGTGCTTCTCACCATAGATGAGCCGACTCCTAACTGGGGGTCGATGGGCCACTGAGTTTGCTGAGTCACCTCTGGATGAGGAGCTCCTCTGTGCATGTGGACGCTTCTCTGGGGCAGCCCCTGCTGGGTGAGTGGCGAGCAGCAGGCCTCCTCCAGGCCCACGCGGGGTTCGCAGCCTGGCAGGAAGATGAACAGTCCCGTCACACACGTCGGCGTTGGGCACAATTGTGGGAGAGTTTTGAGGAAGAATGGGGCAGGAAGGGCCCCCGAGGAAGCTGTATTCACGTGAGACCGGAGGAGGACTGGGGTCGGCCAGGAAGGAAGAGGAATTCCCAGGACAGGGGGAGGCTGTGGAAGGCCCTGAACAAAGGACAGAGGTGGCAGGTGCCGGAGGTCAGGCGGGGCCATCCCCACAGCCAGGGCGACCTCTGATGGCGCAGCCCACACCTGCTCCACCTCAGACAGGCCTTTGGAGGCATCCCTTGGGACACTGAGCATGTCCAGAGTGGTCCAGAGCAGAAGGGCAGGCCCAGGCTCCTGAGGAGGGTGAGGCTTCGGTGGACCCGTGGCACAGAAGAGAGGGAGTGGGCAGAAGGCAGGTGTCCCCCTGTGGCATGGACGGAGCCTGGAGACTGGCTGCGTGGCCAGCCAGAGCACCAGGGGATGGAGGAATCCTACACTCTGAGAGGGAGAAGAGCAAGGAGGAGACTGGAGAGGAGTGAGGCAGGCCTTGCCCAGAATTCCACCTGCAGCCTGTGAACCCAAGTCCGTGCCCTGGAGTTGCTGTTGTTGTAGGGACAAACGAGGCAAGGTACCAAAGATAGCAGGAAACAGTTTTATTTAGCTGCAGCCAGGTTCAGAGGGCACAGCCTTTGCTGTAATCAATCAATCCCCTGAACCCCAAGTTCAGGGAGTTTCAGAGTTTTATACCCACATCTAAGGGGAGGGGCTCAGAAGTTCACAGTCTGCAGAAGTTCACATAAAAGCAGCTTTTTCTTTCACTGTTCTGGACAAGTTAACTCTTCAAGGACAACACCTGAGAAGGGGGGAACTCCTTTCTATCTTCCCCCGCCAGCTGTTACCATGAAGCCCATTTGTAACTTATCTTAAAAATGTAGACATCTCTGTGAAGCCCAGCTCAAGGGCAGAGGCCTTGTTTGCACATTTCTTCAAAGTACTATACTGGATACCTTTGTGAAAAACTAGTAAGGGGGTGTCAGCACCTGAAGTGCTGGTGTCTTCTTGGCCAGTGGCCAAGTAAACAGGGTGACATGAAAATAGGAAGTTTATCTACATTGGACTCTTTTTCTGACAGTCCTAAAATCAGCCACGGTGAAGAGGGCTTTTCTGTGGAGAAAGGGGGTGCCACTTCACTATGACACGATACCTGAGACTGGGCGGCTCACAGCAGCAGGAATTCATGTCTCACAATTCCGGAGGTTGGAAGTCCAAATCGAGGTGCTGGAAGGCTCAGAACTTGGGGGAGGCCTGCTTTCTGGCTCACAGAGCCTTCTTGGTTGTGTTCTTTCTTGGTGGAGGAGCACAGCAGCTCCCTGGGGCTCTTTCATAAGGGCACTGATCCCATTTACAGGGCTCTACCTTTGTGATCTAATTTCCTTCCAAAAGACCAATCCCCTGTCGTCACCACATTGGGGTTGGCATTGAGCACATGATTTGGGGGAGGCCCAGCATTAGACTATATCTCCCTCCAAGGTGGTTACGCTAGAAGGACATCAGACACCTCAGTGCCCACAGGAGACCTTCCAGCCAGAGGTGCCGACCTCCTTCACAGGGACTGTCCTGCGTGGCATGGGGAAAGCCTGAAGAGGAGGAGAGAGAGCCAGCACGGAGCCTGCAGGCCCTCGAGGCTGGACGTGGGGTCCACGCCAGGTGTTCAGGGTCCATCCCTGTAAGGCAGGCGTTTTACACGCAGAGGAACTGAGACTTTAGAATATCAGCAATCTGTTCACATGTTTTCAAAGTTGGAGCCAAAAAAGAACTTGTGGAGGCAACGTCAGATTGTGAGTTTTGAACCTCTGATTTAGAGTTGCCAAGAGGGTAGATTTCAGGTGCCCTCACCCCACACAAAAGGGGCACTGTGTCGGGTGGTGCCTATGTTAGTTTGCTTGGCCATAATAACGATTTGACTGTGTATATCAAAGCCCCATGTCATGCACCTTAAAGACAGATAACTAAAAAGAAAGTTTGGAAGAGGAGGAAGGGCTGATGCAGGAGGTGGGGAAATAGGGGTGACCCAAGGGGCAGAGGTTCTGGGCTGTGCCAGAGCTGAGAACCAAGCCTGTGTCGGCCAGCTCAGTGTCAACTGGAGGTCGATTCCTCTTGTGTTCAGCATCTCTGCTATCTCCCTCCTTGAGTTCTGTCATCTCAGTCTCCCTCCTACTTTCTTTATACGATCCTCCATTCCTTCCATAGAAGTCCTGCAGTGGCTGGGGTCTGGGGCTGGCCTTGGGTCCTGCCGTCTGAGAGCAAGTGAGGCTTCTGGGACAGGTGACCTTGGGTAGGGGTGGCAAACTGGCCTCCCATGGCCGAACCTGATTCTGAAAGGTGTGGTTTGGATCATAGGGTAAGAAATAGCTTGATATTTGCTCCATTTAGCATAAAACTTAAATGAGGGGTTTCTTCCTTCTGAAAATCAGGGACTGACTCAGTTGGGACTTCCAAGTTGTGTCCCCAGGGCCCAGGGGCTGGACGGAGGCAGCTGCTGACCACGGCGGAGGGAGGAGGCGGCTCCTTCCCCCAGAGTCTTCTACTTGGCCCACCTTACTGATTTCCTCACTCACCTGGATTCTCTGGACAGGTGAGTTTGAGACCCTTCTGGAAAACTTGGCCACGTGATCCAGGAATGCCGACTCTGGGCCGCTCTCCCCAGAGCGCCTGGTTTTCACTCTCCTGCTCACTCCTGACTGCCACTCAGATGCCACCAGTCTGCACTGGGCCCTTCTAGTGGAGGCCCGCAGAGAAGACCTCCAAGAACCCATGCACCCACATCTCCTGTCCACCTCCAGGCTGTCTCCTGTCCACCTCCAGGCTGTCTCCTGTCCACCTCCAGGCTGTGGGCGGAGGCGGTTTGTTTGGGGTTTGATGAGTCGGTCATGCGGAACTAAACCAAAGCCCTGCTGAAGCCAGCATCATGACATCTGTCACTTCCCCTTGGTCCGTCAGGCAGGAGGGAAGCATTGGAGTAATTGGGCTCTCAGTGACGCTTGCCAGCAGACACTCTGAGCCCCCTTTTCCTTTGCTCTGGCGGGTGGAAGTTGGCTACTCTCACCCGTCCGTCTTAGAAGGGGCAGGTTTTGAGGTCACATTTCCTCTTAAAAATGCACCTAAGCATACACTATCGCCGTGAAGATCTGGCACACCTGTCGTGGCAGGGAGACCTTCTCTTCCTTTCTGAATGTGCCTGCTGCAAGTGTCTGGAAGCCCTCACAGACGTAATTAAGAGACACTGCCTGAGCTCAGCCTTCGCTAATTGAAAAGGAAGGCGTCTATCTAGGGAGAGGGTCTCGGGGGCTGTGATTGATCCAGTTTAATTAAATGGAGCACCGGCCTCTGCTTATCTGCTCAACCTGGACGTGCCTGGGAGGAGACGTTATGTTGTCCAGGGGACTTCTGCCAGCTGTGGACAATTGTTTTAGGTGGAACTTGTGTGACTCTGAGCACCCTTACTCACCTCCTGAGTCGTGACCACTCCTGGCCTCAAGGGGTGGCCTATTTCCCACAGTCTTGACTTTGAGACAGAAGGGACCATTCACCTGCTCTTGCCTGTGTTCTGCTAGATTCTGTGTCTTGCTCCAGGAATGGTTTATATATTCTGGATGCCAGGTTGTTGTTTGATGCATTTTGAAAACTATCTGTATCAATTTTCTGTTGCCGCCAGGACAAATTACCAAGCCCATGATGTCTTAGAACAATGTCCACTCACTGCAGCACAGGTAGGGGGTCAGCCGTCTTGAGTGGCTTCCTGGATTAGAAGCGAATTGCAGACACTGTTCCAAGATTGCTGGTCATTGCCTGGATATAGCTCCTTGTGATCGCGGGTCCAAGGTCCCATTTCCCTGAGGCATGGCGCCCTCCATCTCAAGCCAACACTGGCACACCAAGCTCTTGTCATGCTTTAAATCTCTCTCATTTCCTTTTCTGCCACCAAAGAAAGGTCTCTGCTTGTAAAGGCTCGTGGATCAGTTTAAGCCCACCAGGAAATCTGAGGGTAGTGTTTCTATTTCAGATTAGATAATCAGCAGCCTTGGTCGCATCTGCAACATCCCATTTATCATGACTATAACATGTTCATGGATGTGAAACTAGGAAACAGAGGTCAGGGTGAGGATTCTGCCCACCATACTTCCTGTTCCACGGTCAGTAATTAACAGAGGAGACAAAATCCTCCTAGGTTTGAAAGTCTCTTTCCAGCCCTGGTTAGTCAGGAGAGGGGGTTAAACTAACCAGGCCCCGCAGCATTCTTGATCCTGGCACCCCTGGAACCATCTCCTCCTCTAACCACCACCTAGGAAGAGCAGGGTAAGGCCTTTGGGAAAGGTCCTGGCCCAAATAGGAGGCCTGCGCTGGCCGACCCTCTCCTTAGCTGTGGAGGGGACCAAGGGCTACCTGGCAATCAGATGCTTCCTCCATGCCAGTGCTGCCCTGGGTAACATCGTCCCTTTAGTCTCTCCAGTAACCTCAGCTTTGGCATTATGAGGAGGCCAACAGTTGTCACTGGACTGTGGTCCCGCACCCACCAGCCACCATGGCAAGTAGTTTGTAAAAATGTTCCCTCCAACCACGCCCAGAGACGTGTTTGGAGAAGGCAACTAAGCAAAGCCTCACCCTCTCCCTGTGTTCTAGAGATGCTAAGGGCCACAGTCAAGGTGATGGCTGTCTACCCATCTGACCCAATGTGCCTGCCGCCTGCTCCCGAGGGCCATGTGGACACAGGGCCCAGGCCGTACCCCTGGTCTGTGATTTTCAAACCTTTTCAGGTGAGAGTGGGTTTAGAAACCTCTGAAGCTGAGACACAGACTTTTGGCTGGTAGTTGGGGGGTGTGCATCAGGGAGGAGCAGGTCCCCTCCTGAGCCTACCTGCCTCGGCAGCTTCGAGGGACTTCTGAGTAGCAAGTAGTAAAGACATCCAAGGCCACAGTCCTTCCACACACCCTTCTAAGGCCCCCAGGGCTCCTAAAGGATGCTCTGATTTTTTTTTTTAAGAGAGAGAATCTTTTTTTTTTAAATGGACACAACACAATGCCTTTATTTTTTATTTTTATTTTTTAAAGAGAGAAAGAGAGAGAATTTTTTAATATTTATTTTTAAGTTTTTGATGGACACAACGTCTTTTTTATTTTTATTTTTATGTGGTGCTGAGAATCGAACCCGGGTCCTGCGCGTGCTAGGCGATCACTCTACCGCTAAGCCACAATTCCAGCCCAGGATGCTCTAATTCTTGTAGTTGATTATTGATTTATGAGACAACCCATTCTGATTGAAAAATGTTGTGAAACAGTTGATGTGAAATGATGTGAAACAGAGCAGGATGTCACCAACACAGAGCTCTAGGACAAGTAGACAGGTGATATGGAAGCTAAAGAAAGGTCACAGGAGGAGCTGAAATAGTGAGCACTCAAATTTTTGGGGCACTTTGAAGAGTAAGCCCTAACTTGACTCAGAGGTCTTGGAAGGAGCAGAGTCTGTGGTCACCGTGTTTGGGGAACATGCTTGCTAAGCCAGCTCCGGAGGCTCACGATGCACGTCACTGTGTAAGGGCCCTGGACTTCCTTGGGGTAAAGAATATGATTAACTTGCTCTTCTCATCACTCACACCCACGCACGCACACACAGTGCTTATTCTTTCACTATTTCAATAATGGGATGAACTGAATATATTGTTTTCAAACCTGCTTTCTTCATTTAATGCAGATCATAAACATTTTCCAAGCCATTAGCTATTTTTCTCAAACATTTTCCTTAATGGCTGTAGTAATATTCCATTTCATAGTTATATCATAATTTATGTCCCCAAATCCTATTATCATATTTTTTAGGTTACTCCCTACCACCTACTTTTTAAACCCATATATAAACCTAGCTAAATGGTTTAGAGTTGAATTTTTGCCGACATTTGTGATCATATCCTTAGGATTTTTCTTTTGTAGTGGCATTTCTGAGTCAAAAGAGAGATGGATTTTGCGTTTCTGGACACACATTGCCCTGGTGAGTCTTTACAGTGATGTAAACTTACTCTTTTATTCTGACATAGCTTTATGCAGACAGAGAAGTTGCCAGAATCGCACAGGGAACTTTCCGCTGACCATCTGAGGTAGCATGCAGTCAGGTGACCCTTTCCCTACGAACACTTGACAGTTTCCTGTGGCCCGGGGAGGCAGGACGTTGCTGTGGACCCCTCCCGTTCTCTGGTTCTGGGATTGTCTCAGGGTCTACCAGTTGGCCAGTAATGCTCTTCAGATCACAGTGGCTCAGTCTGTGTCCATGAGTCACATTTAGTGTCCTCTCTCTCTCGGTTTCCACTCTTCAACAATTTCCAAACCTTTTTCCTTTCCTGAACTTGACCCTTTGGAGATAGAGTGATGTGGGAGGCCCTCAGTTTTGGTTTGTTTGATGCTTCTTCGTGATCAGGTCCATGTCATTCACACTTGGCAGGACTAGTGCAGGAGCCACCTCGCTGTCCTCGCTGCATCTGGGCAGCTGCTGTCTTCACATTTTCACCCACTGTTTTAGCCCATTGGTTTGGCGGATGCATTAATTATTATTATGGGAGTTGAGAAAAAATGGTGATTTTCTAATTCCATTATCCTTCCCACATTTATTAGTTGTCTCTCAAATTGAATAAAGAAAACTTAATTCTCCCTATGGATCTCTTCATCGATTCTCTTTTATTTGGTGGGTTATGATTCACTGTAGCTTTACTCGTTACTGTGGCCTGTGGAAGGCCTTCCTACCTGGTCTTTATGTCCTTTGTCCTTATAATTTAAGTCCTTTTTAATTCTCTGACACACAAGCTGCCCCAGGCTCGCAGCCTGATTGGTCCTGTCCCCGGTGGCTCAGGTTCCTTCAGCAGAGGAAGGTAAGTGGCCGTCGATGTCTGGGGCTACGTGTGCTCGCTGCTCAGGGTTGCTGCCTTCCTGTCTTCTGAGTGGACAGAGCGAGGAAACACACACACACACACACACACACACACACACATTTATTCACAACGAGTCTTCAGCTCCAGTCAACACCAGAGTATTAGCCTGAACTTCTTTTTTTTCTCTTTATCTTTTTAAAATTATTTTTAAAATTCATACATGACAGCAGAATGCATTACAATTCTTATTACACATACAGAGCACAATTTTGCATTTCTCTGATTGCATACACAGTATATTCACACTGATTCGTGTCTTCATACATGTATTTTGGATAATGATGACCATCACATTCCACCATCAATTCTAACCCCATGCCTCTTCCCTTCCCATCCCACTACTCTGCCTTCATCTATTCCTCCCATGCCCCCACTCCCTACCCCACTATGAGTCAGCCTCCTAATATCAGAGAAAACATTCTGCATTTGATGTTTTGAGATTGGTTAACTTCACTTAGCATTATCTCCTCCAACTCCCCCATTTACCTGCAAATGCCATGAATTTATTCTCTTTTATTGCTGAGTAATATTCCATTGTGTATATATGCCACATCTTTTTGTATCCATTCATCTACTGAAGGGCATCTAGGTTGGTTCCACAGTTTAGCTATTGTGAATTGTGCTGCTATAAACACTGATGTGGCTGTGTCCCTGTAGTATGCTGTTTTTAAGTCCTTTGGGTATAAGCCAAGAAGTGGGATAGCTGGGTCAAATGGTGGTTCCATTCCCGATTTTCCAAGGAATCTCCATCCTGCTTTCCATATTGGCTGCACTAATTAGTAGTCCACCAGAAATGTATGAGTGGACCTTCCCCCCACCATCCTCATCATCACTTATTGTTGTTTGTCTTCATAAAATAGCTGCCATTCTGACTGGAGTGAGATGGTATCTTAGAATGGTTTTGATTTGCATTTCTCTAATTGCTAGAGATGATGAACATTTTTCATATATTTGTTGATTGGTTATATATCATCTTCTGAGAAGTGTCTGTCCAGGTCCTTGGCCCATTTATTTATTGGGTTATTTGGTTTCTTTGTGTTTAACTTTTTGAGTTCTTTATATACCCTAGAGATTAGTGCTCTATCTGATCTGATGTGTGAGGGGTAAAAATTTGCTTCCAAGATGTAGGCTCTCTATTCACCTCACAGATTGTTTCTTTTGCTGAGAAGAAACTTTTCAGTTTGAACCATCCCATTTATTGATTCTTGATTTTAATTCTTGTGCTGTGGGAGTCCTATTAAGGAAGTTGGGGCCTGATCCCACATGATGGAGATTAGGGCCTAATTTTTCTTCTATTAGACACAGGGTCTCTGGTTTAATTCCTAGGTCCTTGATCCACTTTGAGTTGAGTTTTGTGCATGTGAGAGATAGGGGTTTAATTTCATTTTGTTGCATATGGATTTCCAGTTTTCCCAGCACCATTTGTTGTAGAGGCTATCTTTTCTCCAATGCATGTTTTTGGCACCTTTGTCTAATATAAGATAACTGTAATTTTGTGGTTAATCTCTGTGTCCTCTATTCTGTACCATTGGTCGACCAGTCTGTTTTGGTGCCAATACCATGCTGTTTTTGTTACTATTGCTCTGTAGTATAGTTTAAGGTCTGGTATCGTGATGCCACCTGCTTCACTCTTCCTGCTAAGGATTGCTTTACTATTCTGGGTCTCTTATTTTTCCAGATGAATTTCATGACTGCTTTTTCTATTTCTATGAGGAATGCCATTGGGATTTTGATCTGAACTGCATTAAATCTGTACAGTGCTTTTGGAAGTGTGGTCACTTTGTTAATATTAACTCTGGCTATCCATGAGCAAGGTAATCTTTCCATCTTCTAAGGTCTTCTTTGATTTCTCTCTTTAGGATTCTGTAGTTTCCATTGTATAGATCTTTAACCTCTTTCATTAAGTTGATTCCCAAGTATATGTATATTTTTTGAGGCTATAGTAAATGGGGTGGCTTTCCTCATTTCCCTTTCTGAGGATTTGTCACTGATATACAGAAATGCCTTTAATTTATGGGTGTTGATATTATATCTTGTTACTTTGCTGAATTCATTTACTAATTCTATAAGTTTTCTGGTGGAACTTTTAGGGTCTTCTAGGTATAGAATCATATCATCAGCAAATCATGCCAATTTGAGTTCTTCTTTTCCTATGTGTATCCCTTTAATTTCTTTCGTCTAATTGCTCTGGCCAGCATTTCAAGAACTATGTTAAATGGAAGTGGTGAAAGAGGGCATCCCTGTCTTGTTCCAGTCTTTAAAGGGAATGCCTTCAAATTTTCTTCATTTAGAATGATGTTGGCCTGGGGCTTAGTATAGATAGCCTTTATTATGTTTAGGTATGCTTCAGTTATCCCTAATTTTTCTAGTGTTTTGAACATGAAGGGGTGCTGTATTTTGTCAAATGCTTTTTTTGCATCTATTAAGATGATCATGCGATCCTTATCTTTAAGTCCATTGATGTGATGAATTACATTTATTGATTTCTGTATGTTGAACCAACCTTGCATCCCTGGGATGAATCCCACTTGATCATGGTACATGATCTTTTTGATATGTTTTGTATTTGATTTGCTAGAATTTTATTGAGAATTTTTTTCATCTATGTTCATTAGAGATATTGATCTGGTATTTTCTTTCTTTCTTTCTTTCCTTCCTTCCTCTCCCTCCCCCTCTTCCTTCCTTCCCTCCCTCCCTCTCTCTCTCTCTCTCCTCTCTCTCTCTCTCTCTCTCTCTCTCTCTCTCTCTCTCTTTCTTTCTTTCTTTCTTTCTTTCTTTCTTTCTTTCTTTCTTTCTTTCTTTCTTTCTTCTTTCCCTGGTTTTGGAATCAGGGTGATATTGGCCTCATAGAATGAGTTTGGAAGTGCTGCCCCTTTTTCTATTTCCTGAAATAAATTGGAGAGCATTGGTATTAGTTCTTCTTTAAAGATCTTGTAGAACTCGGCTGTGTAACCATCCAGTCCTGGGCTTTTCTTGGTTGCTAGGCTTCTGATGGCGTCTTCTATTCCATTGCTTGAAATTGATCTGTTTAAATTGTGTATAGCATCCTGATTCAATTTGGGCAAATTATATGACTCTAGAAATTTGTCAATGCCTTCTATATTTTCTATTTTATTGGATTACACGTTTTCAAGTTAATTTCTAATTATCTTCTGTATTTCTGTGGTGTCTGTTGTGATATTTCCTTTTTTATCACATATGTTAGTAATTTGAGTTTTCTCTCTCCTTCTCTTTGTTAGCATGGCTAAGGGGCTGTCAACTTTATTTATTTTTTCAAAGAACCAACTTTTTTCCTGTCAATTTTTCAAATTGTTTCTATTTCATTGATTTCAGCTCTGATTTTAATTATTTCTACTGCTTTTGGTGTTGATTTGTTCTTCTTTTCCTAGGGCTTTGTGATGTAATGTTATGTCATTTATTTGTTGACTTTTTCTTCTTTTAAGGAATGAACTCCATGCAATGAACTTTCCTCTTAGAACTGCTTTTATAGTGTTCCAGAAATGTTGATATGTTGTATCTGTGTTCTCAATCAACTCTAAAAATTTTTAAATCTTCTCCTTGATATCTTCTGAAACCCATTGTTCATTCAGTAGCATATTATTTAGTCTCCAGGTGTTGGAGTGAATTTTATTTCTTATTTTCTCATTGATTTCTAATTTAATTCCATTATGATCTGATAGAATGTAGGGTGGTATCTCTACTTTTTTATATTTGCTAAGAGTTGCTTTGTGACATAGTATATGGTCTATTTTTAGAGAAGGATCCATGTGCTGCTGAGAAGAAAGTGTATTCTCTTGTTTAAGGATGAAATATTCTATATATGTCAGTTAAGTCTAAGTTATTGATTGTATTATTGAGCTCTATAGTTTCTTAGTTCAGCTTTTGTTTGGAAGATCTATCCAGTGGTGAAAGAGTTGTGTTAAAGTCATCAAAAATTATTGTGTTGTGGTCTATTTGACTCTTAAACTTGAGAAGAGTTTGTTTGATGAACGTAGATGCTCCATTGTTTGGGGCATATATATTTATGATTGTTATGTCTTGTTGGTGAATGATTCCCTTGAGCAGTATGCAGTGTCCTTCTTTATCCCTTTTGATTAACTTCAGCTTGAAGTCTACTTTATTTGATATGAGGATGGAAACCCCTGCTTGCTTCCACAGTCCATGTGAGTGGTATGGTTTTTCCCAACCTTTCACCTTCAGTCTGTGGATGTCTTTTCCTATGAATCTCGTGGAGGCAGCATATTGGTTTTTTGGTTTTTGGGTTTTTTTTTTTTTTTTGATCCAATCTGCTAGTCTGTGTCTTTTGATTGGTGAGTTTAGGCCATTAACATTCAGGGTTACTATTGAGACATGATTTGTATTCCCAGCCATTTTTGTTTATTTTTGGTATTTAACTTGACTTGGTTTCTCCTCTGATTAGATTTTCCTTTAGTGAAATGCCTCCCTCTGCTGATTTTCATCATTGTTTTTCATTTCCTCTTCATGGAATATTTTGCTGAGGATGTTGTGTAGTGCAGGCTTTCTAGTTGTAAATTCTTTTAACTTTTCTTTATCATGGGATGTTTTTATTTCATCATCAAATCTAAAGCTTAGTTTTGCAGGATATAAGATTCTTGGTTGACATCCATTTTCTTTCAGGGCTTGGTATATGTTCTTCCACGATCTCCTGGCTCTGAGGGTCTGGGTTGAAAAGTCTGCTGAGATACGAATTGGTCTCCCCCTATATGTGATCTCATTTCTGTCTCTTGCAGCTTTTAAGATTCTACCCTTATTCTGTATGCTAGGCATTTTTATTATAATGTGCCTTGGTGTAGATCTGTTGGAATTTTGTACATTTGGTGTCCTATAAGCCTCTTGTATTGGGTTTTCCAATTCATTCTTCATGCTTGGGAAATTTTCTGAGATTATCTCATTGAAGAGATTGTGCATTCCTTTGGTTTGAAACTCTGTGCCTTCCTCTTTACCAATGACTCTTAGATTTTGTCTTTTGATGCTGTTCCATAATTCTTGGATGTTCTGTTCATGGTTTCTTACTATCTTCACTGTGTAATCAACTTTACTTTGCAGATTGTATACTTTGTCTTCATTATCTGACATTCTTTCTTCCAAGTGGTCTAGTCTGTTGGTTATGCTTTCTATAGCAATTTTTATTTGGTTTATTGTATCCTTTATTTCAAGGATTTCTGGCTGTTTTTTTTTTTTTCAGAGTCTCTATTTCTCTCTTGAAGTAATCTTTTGCTACCTGAATTTGCTCTCTTATCTCATTGTTGGAGTGATCAATTTTTGCCTGTATTTGCTCATTTAGGTCACTCTTTAATTCACAGGTCATTTTAGTTATGAACCTTCTGAACTCCTTCTCTGACATTTCATCAACTTTGCTGTCCATGGGTTCTGTTATTGTAGTTTCCTGGTTTGTTTGGGGCACTTTCCTCCCTTGTTTTTTCGTGTTGTCTTTGTGTCTTCCTTTCCTGCAGAGTGGATCCTGAGCCTGGGTCCTGGGCAAGTCGGTGAGGGCAGATCTGGTCTGGGCCTGAGCTCCTGCGATAGTCTGCTGGTGGCGAGGGGCGGTCCCGTGCTGGAGGCTGGGCTCGGGCGGGTTTCTGGCAGGATGGACCCGGGCCTACAGTCCTAAACTTCTTTCCTATGTTTGTAACTATGACATCCTGCTATCAAAACTACATTGCTTGTTTTCCCCCATATGGGTCAGCTGCTTACCTGGTTCCAGCTGGGCCTGGGTCGGCAGAGTTGTGGCCATCTCAACTACCGTGTTCCACATGTCCCCTTGGCGTGGACTTCTATCTGACTTGGCCCCACCTGACCACCATCGCACTGGATTTTTCAGAAAGAAGGAAGAGAAGAAGGAAGAGAGGGAGGGAAGCGGATTCTGATTACTCTGAATGATGGTCACCATGTCAATAGGAAAGGGAGTGATGATTTTTATTGTATTCTTTTTTATTGACACTTCAATTTTTTTCTTAAATGAATATGTATTCATATGAACTAGAAAAAAGTAGTTAATTTGAAATATGGACTAACATGCAGCTGAAAAGAAAAACCTGTGACATTGGCGGTGAGAAGGGTGACATCCCAAATTCAGTTCTGATCACTAAAAGAATGCCCAGAGCTCACCTAGTGAATGATTTTATATCACTAAATAAAATGTCCAGAAACTGACGCCGAAGGCTCAGCAAAGACAGGAAATGCACTGGAACTGGTGATTCTGCTTGTGAAATTTCACGCTGGGAAAGTACAGTTGACTCATTATCAACAACGTATCCACAGAATTCAAAAAGTCTAGAGGCTAAGGAGAAATGTGCCCTCCTTATCCCAGTCCATGGCTGAAAGGCTTTTGGCAAAGTTGAAAATGTAATTATTTCCAAAGCCTGCAGGAGATTGTGAATAGAAAATACTTTCCTTATGTAATCATGAGTATCCATTTAAAACCCAGAGCTCGCAACAGTGAGGATGAGTGTAGTAGTTTATCTATGGAGTCAGCAACTCAGCTGCATGTTGGCTGCACAGAGGACAACCAGCCTTGTTCTGAGAAGTTTAAACCTCACTACAAAGTTTAAAATAAACTGGATCAGTATTATTTGTACACCATGGTTTATTTATCAGGAAAACCTTAGCAGTACGTTAATTCGATATAGCAACCACATACAAAATACATGCCTAAAATCTAATACTCTTGTTATATTATAAGATATGAAAAAATACCTTATAGCAACAAAATCTGTAATAACTCAGAAATGGTAAGCTGTAGGCAAACTGGAATGAAATTCTACAATGATGATGACTTTCACGTCAAGTCAGAGTGAGGAATTTCGAGATGGTCATAAACCTGCTGCTGATCCTGTTCCAGGCCCAGCTGGTCCAGGGCTCTAGGCTTCCCGGCTGGTCCCCACGTCCTTATGTGGTAGAGAAGCTCATAGCTATATTTTTAAAGTTAGGGTTGCTGTCGTATGCTTTTACCTGGTAAATTCATCTCGTGCTGTTCGGCTTGATGGGTTTGATAGTCACAATGAAATGACCATCCAGAAGTGGAACACGTCCACCCTCTCCAGCAAGTTCCCCTGGGGCGCTTGGAGTCTGCTCCTTTCCTCCTTCCCAGCCTCTGGCATCCTCTGCCTGGCTCCCGCCCGGAGGATGGGGGTGGGGTGGGGGTGGGGGTGATGCCCTTTTCAGAACAGCATTTAGCTGGGCTGTCCAGCTCTATCGTTGATCCAATGCCTTTGAGATCTGTCCGAGTCCTCTGCTGCAGACGGGTCCTGGGATCCCCCATCCAGGGACCGTGGGTGGTTCCAGGGGTTGACACTTGGGAACGAGGCTGTCATAGTATCTGTGCACAGGTGTCTCGAGGACACAGTTCTCGTTTTTCTTGGCCCATTCAAACAGTGAGGCTGCTGGTCAAGGACAAGTCTGTGCTTAACTTTGTTTAAAACGACATCTGGGCTCCTTGCTCTTGGCTCACCTTCTTTTCTTCCCTTGATTATCTCTTCTTAATGACTTCAGTGACCTCTTTTACCCTCACATTGATCTCCTGATTTTGAGTAAACAAGTCTCTTTACATAGTCGTTCATCAGGATGATTTCTACAACGCAAATCCTGGGTGCTGGGGATATTTAGTTGATCCGCGAAGGGAAGATTCATCTGTATTTCAACATGCTTCATGTGTCACTCAGACCATCAATCAAGGCTGAGGACTCTTATCTGACATACATCATTTAAATTTGTAGGGTGCATAGGAGAAGCAGGAAAATGGGTGCAACATAACCAAGCCCAGAGCGGGTGGGTGAAGTGTGTGCACACCGTGCCTGTCACCTTCAGAAGAGAGCCGAGGGTCTGTGCTACAGGAGGGCCACATGCTCAGGGACAGATGTCCAGCTATGTGACTTAATGTCAAGATAGCTACAGGAATAACCCAAACCAGAGACTCCTGCAAAATCTGTGGGGGAAAGGGGGGACGGCGGAGATGTCTACCCTTCATTTAACAACCTCCTGCACTGTGCGCAGTGTTTACACCATGTTCGTAGTTACTTTCACAGCTCTCCTTCTTAACCAGTTCAATTGCTGGTGTGCATTGTGTGTGGAGGGCATACTGGTAGGGATGGGTGGCGTGACGTTGGTAGGAAGACACCCCCAGCGCAGCGTTGGGAAGGGCTGGAACCCGGGGTGCAGGCAGAGGCCCGAGTGAGAGAGGACGGGAGTCTCTTTGGAGTGCAGGGAGTGGAGGCCCGTGGGAAACATGCTGGGGAGGGGAGCTCCTGACCCTTCCTCCTCCGAGGGGACCACGGATTGGTGATTTGTGGACAGGAGGCTGGCGTGGGTGACAGGGTAACTGTCCTGGAGCCAGAGAGTGAGGAGTAGCAATAGGGATGGCTGAATTCTGGGATGGCCCAGTCCCAGCCTCAGCACCTCAGAAGTTGATGCCAAAAATAGTGAGACAATGAGCCCTGAGGACCCCCACCCCGTCACCGTGCTCCCAAGACCTCCTACCCGGGAGCCCTGGGCCCTGAGGTGGAGGCGAGCGAGGAGCCTGTGTCTTCTACAGTCACGATCGCTCAGGTTCAGACGTGGGGTCTGAAGAGCAGCCCCTGGGTCCTCTGAAGATCTCCCCTTCCCCAGGATCCCGGGAGCAGGGGTGCTGTCCCAGGGATGCCACCATCCATCCCCAGAGTGCTGGCACCTGCCATCTGCCCTTGTTCATGGTGACACTGCGGCCTGCAGTGGAGGCAGGCGTTTGGTCACGGCACAGCCCCTGGAGCGAGTGGGCGCTGAGGCCCTCACCTCTGGCCTCTCCTGCCTGCCCTGCTGAGCCTGCTCTCTCGCCTGGTTCAAGGAGTCGGCACTGGGGGAGTCACACCCACCTCCACACAACCCGGCTCTGCTGGAACAGGTGAATATCGCTGGTTCTACCTCCAGAGGTTAACATTTCCCCTAAAGCACTTCCCCTTGCTTTACCTATGTTCTGGAAACCTGTGGAAAATAGAATACTTGCAAGTTTCCAGAAAAAACAGTGAAAATGGCATACTTATCCAGATTTTTTAGAACATCAGCTAAGGGGTGTCGTCTCCACACAGTGAAGGACACGGGCATGCAGCTCCCATTTGCCAGATATATGAGACAAGGTGAGCTGATCTTTATGCATCAAAAATTTAAACCCCATCAGCTTTTCTAGATTTGCTTTTGAAAACTGGCAAACCTTTAGAAATACATATATATCCATCTCTCTCTCTGATCTTAAGAATTTCTGGTTTTTCATTATAATGTGGAGTGCTTTTGATCTCACTCTATCACCCCCGTTAGAAAGACCAAGAGCTCATCAGCCACTTGGTGAGTGACAGCCAGGTGGGCTGCACACGTTACTAAACTGACGGCAGTAACTGACATTAGTGGAAGACTCTTGAACGTGTGCAGTTAGCTGCGTGATTTCTGCTGTTTCTTCTTAAGTTCCAGATGCATGTCATTTTTCTGTGCTGGCACATACACTAAATAAGGAGGGTGGCCCTGCTGGCCATAGGTGGCCTCCCTGTGCAGAAGCATGGTGATGAGGGAGGCCGCACCTGCTGTGGCTCCAGGCAGTTTCCCTGAGCCTCAGCAGCCCTCCACGTGCCCTCTCCCACCTGAAGCAGATTTAGGGTGCACCTGGAATGTGATGCGGACCTGGCTCTCTCAGAGCAGTCCCTGAGCCAAGGGACAGTCAGGTGGCATGTGGCTGTTGTCCTCCAGTCAGATACTTGGCTCTAATGGGCACAGGGTGGCGGCTGAGTGAACGGTGGCTGTATTGGACCCACAGGGTGCACACACCCCACAGTGGGGATGCTGGTGAGGGGAGAGACGGGTGTTGGTCAGCTCCACCCCCTTCCCCACTAGGCGCCCAGGCTGCTCCAGACTGTGTGCAGGCTGCTTCCTGATGCTCAGAACAGGGCCGTCCTGGTTCTCTTCTGGCTAACTGCCTTCTCTGCAGCCCTGTTCCCTCTGTAACAAGGTCCATTCCCAACAATCTGCCCATTCTCACCTCGGGGGTCGCCTTGCCAAGTGCTTCTGCATCCCAGAGTCAGCCTGAGCCGACTCCCGGGCGCCGTGACTCTCATGGCCTCCCTGCACCTTCTTGCCGTCCTGCAGTGACAGCCCCAGGGCCAGAGGTCCCTGCCTCAGGCTCCCTCAGAAGACTCAGTCGCACAGGGCAAGCAGCCGTGCAAGTCCACGGCCACGCAGGGTGTGGGGTGCTCTCCCTGCTCCCTGTCCTCTCCTCTCTCTCTCTAAAAACTTTCAGATATTTTTAGAATTTTGAGATCTCCCACTATCCACTTATTTGTTTTCTAGGTGGTGTTCAAAGGGGAGAGGAGAGCCAGGGTTCGTGGCCAGCTTGATGGAGAAGGAGGAGGCCTGAAGGAGTGGTCTGGCCACAGGGTCACGGTACCCGCTCTGTGGGGCTCAGCCTCAGCCTGTCCTGGGGACTCCCTGTTAACCCTGCCGGCTCTGACCACACTGTGGGATCAGAATGTGCCGTGTGCTCACCTGGACCCCAGGACAGCTGCTCGGAGCTGAGGAAACGGGGTGAGAAAGTCCCTCCTTTGGAAGTTTTCCTGGAAGATAGCTCCAGACGTCTGGGAGACAGTTGTAGGGTGACAGTGAGCCTGCGGGCACTCCCTGCGGGGTCTCTGTGCCTCAGGGTGTCCAGCAGTGGGGCCAGCAGCCCTGACATGGCCTCCGTCCAGCCCTGTGCGGGCAGTCGCTGCTGCATGTGCCCGTGGTCTGTGTTTTCCTGTTGCGTGACGTACACGGTTGCTGACTTCATGGCATGGCAGGTCCCCCCTGGCTCTGCTGGGCTGCCCGTGCACTTCCTCAGGAGCCTTTTTCTCTGACAACCAGTGTCATTTGATCCCACTGTGGCCTGGCTTTGGGCTCTTAATCCCCCGTGTTTACAGAGAGTTTAATCTCTGTCATATTTAGGTTTTAGCCAGACAGATCCCACCCTCCCTGGGCCTAGCCGCCTGACCACATCAGTTAGGCCCGGTGACAGGGGTTTTAAATGTGTCTGTCTCTTGAAAGAACAGTCCCCAAAGCCTTAAACCTACTCCCATAAATAGTCTTTGAAAGGCATTTAAAGGCGAACCTGATAAACAGGATCAGAGGGCAGAGTGACTGCGGACCACCCTGGTACAGGATAAGCTGGGTTTTGAAGTGGAAAATCAGTCCATTTCTCTACTCGATGTGCACCTGTGAAAGACTCAGACCAGCTCTGCAACAGTTTTGCACCCACAAAGCCAGAGAAATTTGATCCCTATGGTTCACAGGGCAGTATTCAGACTCCTGCCCTTGAGTGCTCTGTCTCACTGTGGGGGTGTCCAGGGGGAATGTGTCTAAGGCCACCTGTAGGGAGCTGGGCCATCAGTTCAGTCCCTAAATGCCACCGAGGAGGCCTGGCATGGTTTGGGCAGAAGCTCCCTGCCCGTCTTGAGGCTGAATCATGGCAGCCGAGCTCCTCTTTCCCTGAAACAGACCGTTGGGTCATGGAATAAACATGACCCAGTTAAAGCCACACCGGGAAGTCCGTCAGAGAAGAGCAGAGGACCAGAGACCACAAACTCAGCAGCTGGAGAGACTGGTGACACCTTTTTAGAGTGCCCAAAGCAAGACTGGTTTACATTAGTTGTTTAGCTTTAGCTTAATCCAGCAAGAATTTTTTAAATTGTAGTAAAATAAACCCAGCATAAAATTTAGTGTTTTAGTAATTTTTAAATGTATGACTTTGTGGCCTTAAGTACATACAATTCCCCACCATCTATCTCAGGAACTTTGTCATCTCCCCAGACTGAAACAGCACCCAGTACACACCAACTCCCTCTGCCCTCCCAGCCCTGGCACCCACCCCCCACCTCTTCATGTCTTTATGAGGGGCCTCACATAACAACAACCATACAACATGGTCCATTTGTTAACACAGATCTTCAGGTTCACCCTATTGTAGCCTGGGTCAAAATGCCCTTCACCTTTGAGGCTGAGTAATGCTTCACTGAGTGGAGGGCCGCATCCTGCTTACCAGTCCTCTGCTGACCGGCACCTGGGCTGCTTCTATGTGCTGCAGCTGGTGTGAGAGAAGGTGCTTTTAACATGGGTGCGTAAAGGTCTATTTAAGCCCCAGCGTCCCCCTTTCTTGCTACTATACCCTAGAACTCATGGATCACCCAGTGATCTCCCTTGGGTGTCCTGAGGTGGGTCCGTGCCATTTCCCACAGCAGCTGCAACACTGCATTCCTGTCAGTAAGTGCACGCACGGTTTTCCAATTAGTCCCATCCCCCAATGTGTGTTTACTACTTCCTGTTTTTATTTTAAACAACAGCCACCAAAATCGGGTGTGAAATGGCATCTCATTATAGATTTTGTCCCTAAAGGTTAGTTACGTTGACTCTTTCATGTGATTTTGGTCATTTATGTCTTCTTCTTGCAAAGATTGTCCTTTGTCCATTTGTGTGTGTGTGTGCGTGCGTGTGTGTGTGTGTGTGTGTGTGTGTGTGTCTGTGCGCGTTATTTTTATGGTTCTGGGGTAGAACCTGGGGCCTCATGGATGCTAGACAAGTGCTCTACCATTGAGTCACATGCTCAGCCCTTGTCCATTTTAAAATTGGGTTTTCCTCCATTGATGTTGGGTTTTAGGGATTCTCTTTATATTCTGGCTCTAGTCACTTATTAGATCTCTTGTTTGAAAATGTTTTCTCCTATCCACTGGTTGCCTTTCCACTGGATTAATAGTGTGTCCCTGAGGCACAAAAGTTTTCAGTCTGGGCACCCCCCCAGGCTCTCGATGACTGGAGCCCCCCTGGCTAGCCGTGTGTACATCACAAGAAAGCTCTGGGTGGGGTGTAATGGGATCTGCTGCCACATCAGGGAGGTGGGGAACAAGGGCTTCAGTGTGAGGCACCGTAGGGAGCCTGGTTGGCAAATCCTGCACTTGTATCACCATCTGTCTGTGCGCTGCCTCCCTCCCAGGCTGCGGGCAGTGATGCCCTTGCCATGTTGGGAGCCCTGCCCGCCCCTTGGTGCCCCCTCTGCTGTGGGCGGTGAGAAGCTGCTGGAGCACAGGGCGCAGGACTGAGCGTGGCATGGAAATCTGCAGGCCTGTGAGTCTGCAGCCTTGACCCTGGGCCTGCCTTAGCTGTTGACCCCAGGGTCGCAGCTGCGGTGCCCTCTTATGGTATCTGGCGCTATTCGATACCCATATGGAAACCCGAGGCCTGAAGGTCCAGGGTTAGACGTGAAGGAATTTCTGTGGGGAGCCTGGAACCTTGCACTAAGTAAAGCCACCAGATGACCCCGGGCCTTCCTGCCTTCTTTCACCTGGGACCCCAGCTTTGGCTTTGTCCTGGGGGGAGGGGCGTCCCAGCTGACCTTGGCCTAGGCTGGCCTGTTGTGCCCACGAAAAGCTGGGCTGCAGAGTCAGATCTGCCACCCTGAGGTCCACCCCATGGCCAGCCGGGTGCCAAGCCCAACTCTGAGATGTGGTGGGTGCACTCTCTCCTGCTTTCTGGCTGGGCCTCCTGCTCTGAGCTGATCCCGGGCCCCAGCTGAGTGTCAGGAACCCAGACTTCCCCACTCCTTAGTCCCCCAGGGACGGGGTCTCCTGGTGAAGATGCCCAAGATTCTAGACCTACAGGCGAGCACAGAAGCTTTTCCTTCGGTTCTGTACCACATTGGAGAAGAACAGAATTTTGCCCCAGTGAGTCTACTTCCAAGAGCTACAGCCCTGTCTGTGCAGACAGTCTGTGTAGACAGGGCTGATCTGCGCTCCAGGCTGGCACACGTCCTGCTCTGTGGACAGGATGCCACTCCCACGGGCTGCACTGCCTGGACATCTCCCAGGAAGGGCTGAGCATGTCCCAGGGAACCTGCTGGGGGCTCATTCTCAGGACTGATGGGCCAGGTGCCAGAACACCTTGGACGTTCTCTCTGTGGACAGGTCAGTACTAGGCATGGGAAGGGAAATAGGCCACCATATGGCTTGGATATGGAATGTCCCCCAAAGGGGACATTGAAGTCTTGGTCCCCAATGCAGCACTGTCCAGAGGTTGGGCTTTTGGGATTGGATCATGAGGGTTCTGAACCCATCTGTGGATTAATCCACTGACAGCTGTGTGGACTGCCGGGAGGAGGTGGACTACTGTGGGCAGGTGGCTGTTGGAAGTGGTCACTGGAGGCGAGTCCTTGGGGACTGTCTTTTCCATGACCTCTTCCCTCTCCTCCCTGCTTCCTGGCTACCGTGAGCTGAGCAGCTGTCCTCCACCACCCTTTCCACCTCTGCCTCACCTCAGGCCCACAGCAAGGGAGCTGCTGACCAGCAACAGAGACCTCAGGAACCAGGAGCCAAAATACCTTTCCCTTCTGTAAGTTGTTTATGTGAGACAATTTGGTCACAGTGATGAAGAGGAGACTAACATGGCCCCCAGCACCTGGAGTCTGCATCTTTAACACTCTCATTGGCGAGGTCCGGGGTCCCTTACCTCCACCCTGGAACCTTCCCCAGAAGCTCTCTGGCTGTGCTTGGCTTAGATGAAGCAGCAGTGGCCAGGAAGCCAATGTCCCTCCCTCAATGCTGCCTGGAAGGGAGAGTCTGGGAGCAAGGTGCTACGGGGGGCAGAGAAGCTGGCCTGGAGGGGACCCGTCAGGCAGAGAAGCCTGGCTGGCCGTTGGACCCCAGGAACTGCCAGGTGAATCCGCACGGAGGAGCTGCTGTCGGTGCACGAAGGAGAGCACCCTTAGCCAGCCCACTCCAGCGCTGGACCCTTGGGAGGCATGGACACAGCCCAGAGCTTCCTAGAGCTGCTCTGAGGAGCTTGAAATGGCTGCGGAGGAAGCGCAGGGCGCAGCTGCAGCAGGGGAACTGGGCCTCGCTGACTCGGCTGTCATCACTAGTGGTTCTCCTGTGGTGCACGGGCAGGAGGTGCCGCGCAGGGGTGGGAAGGCATGTGGGCACCATGCACCAGCTGCAGAGGGACAGGCTTCTGATGACAGGCTGTGACAGGGCTGTCAGCTCCTAAGAATCCAGCACCCTTCCTGGGCATGCGTGTCATTGTCCATCTCCCAATATGCTCATCCGCTGGTCCCCTGAACCATCTGTCCTTGCCACTGCAGGCCGCCCCAGACTCTGCAGCCACCCAGGAGTGGAGAGCTTACCTGGGGAGCAAGGGAACCTGGCCCTCCTCACCCCAGGCTGCCAGGTGGGGTGACACCAGCCTCCTTGAAACAGTGTGGCTCATGGGTCCCTGCTGGATCCATCGTCTCCAGCGCAGCCTGTCTCTTCTTATCTATATGAAGATCTAGGATTGAGCTTCCCAAATCTGGAGTTTGGTGGTGGTGGAAGGAGTGGAGCTGGAGAACAGGCTCTCGTTTGCGTTTTGTAGATCTACCTTCGACTGTACCAACACGTACAGGAGGGACGCTCACTTCCTGCTTTTCTGTTGTAGAGGAAATATATGCTTGTGGAAGCCACTTGGAAAACAGAAAAGTGTAAATAGGAAAATGAAAATCACTTGCAAAATCACAGTTAGTCACTGTTAGCGCTTTGACGCCATTCCCAGAGGTTTTGTTCTGCAGCATGGTTTAGAGCAACACTGTTCAAATTGAACCCGTGGCAGTGTCGGGAGCTTGTGAACCTCGGGTCTGACGGAGGGTTGGGCCGCTCAGGACCTGGAGTCTGAGTCCCCAGGTCTGGGAAGCCTCTGGAGTACCAGCTTCTGGTGCTGCTTTTGCCACGTTGAGTGCTGGGACAGAGGGGCCTCCCTGGGCTTGTTTTCTCATCATAAAACGGGGTGACTTAGATCTTGTGGAGATTTTTAAAAGACCAAATGAAATAAACTATGCCAAGTTTTACCTGCAAAAAACTTGGCACATGGCAAGGGTCCAGTCAATTAGGACAATTAAAATGAAGTCCGTCGTGTCCACGCTGCAGTGTGTGCGGGCTGCTCCATAAACTGCTCGTCTTCAACTGACATCACAGGTGAGCGCTTTTCCAACACAAAACATTCTCTAAAAGCATTTTTGGTGCCTGAGTTTTGATGGCTGCTGTTGTGTTGATGGCCCATCGCTTATTGGAGAATTTAAGATGTGGAAGTAATTGCTTTCTTTTATTTCTTATAATTCAATAAAATCCTGTTAGCCATGTAGCTACTTTTATGAGCATTCTGGGTTCAGAAAAGTCTATTGTACTTTTCTTTTTCTGGAAAAAGAGGGACGTTGTGAGAACAGCTGTAGCAGCTTACAGACTCTCAGGCAATGGTTATTTTTTTCTGAAGTTCTGAGGGTTCCTGGTATCCATGGGGCTCTTGAAAACAATTATAGAAGAAGTTATTTTGGCCTTCAAAAGGAAAGCCCAAAACAAAACCAACAAACAAATCCAGCCCAGCTCTGGCTTCAGCAAGTTAAATTAGGGATTTGCAGAGAAAGAACGTATTTCATGTCTCTGCTCCGGGGGAGAGAAGACCACTGGAGAGAGGAAAGCGGGAGCATGGAGAGGAGTCCTGGCATCTTGAGAAAGGATCCAAGCATTTTAGGGCCTTCTGTGCTGGAGAACTGTGTTCTCAGTTTCCAGCCTCAGCCTGCGCTCCAGGCCCTGCCCAGATGTTCCCTGAGTTTATAGCAACTGCAGCGTGAGACTCACCGAGTCCTTCTCCGGGGTCTTCTGAGGTCCCCTCTAGAGGGATCACACAGCCTACCTGGAACCAGAGGCATGCACACTGTCATCCCACCGGTGGACAGTCCAGCTGGCTCCAGGAGGGCAGAGTGGCCACTAAGATGAGCCACCTAGTACCCACCAAGGATAGCACCGCTTTCATAAGCCCTTCTCGAGTGTCTTTCCTTTTCTGTTGTGTATGGAAGACCTGAGCCTAGGTAATTCACAGAGTCATTGATTTGGCTTGAGGTTTGGGAGGTCTGGAAGTCCAGGAGCTGGGCCTAGGTCAGCTCACCAGGTACGGACTCTCCTGTTGGGTCAGGCCAGGGCAGAGGCGTCACCCAGAGACAGAGCCTAACTGGCTTTTGAAACAGGCAGGCTGGACAGATGCCCACCAACCTGTTGGTCTGTGAATGGGAAATCCACTCATGAGGTGGAGTGGTCATGACCTAGTCACTCTTGACCTCCTTTTAATTTCTCACAATGGGGAGTAAATGGAAGCCTGGCCTGGGGAGGGGGATGTTTCTGGCACAGTGGTCTTTAGACACTGGCCAGGTCAGGACCTCTGTGGCTCAGTGCTTTCCCATCTTTAACAGGACTTTGAGATGTCATGAGTTTTGTGGACGACGTACCTGGGGAGGAGGGAGATGGCCTGGGGACAGAGGGTGTGTGAGCAGAGCTCTGACTGGGCTCTGCATCTGTGGGGAGGAAATGTGATCCCACCAATTCCATCCTCCTCTGGCTACGGGACTCAAGTGTCCTCCTGGAAGAGGCATAAGGTGCGCCTTAGCCTTCTAACACCTGTCCTGCGCTGCTGGCCCCATCACTACAGGAGTGTGGTGAGCGCTCTGGACACCCAGACTTCTGGCAAAACCCTGGATCTACCCCAGCAGGGCCCCTCTGCTGGGGACCTTCCCAGACTAGCCAGCAGGACCAACCATAGAACTGCAGGTCCTGCGTGGGGTCTGCCTGTTGGTGCCTTTCTTTCTAGACTCTGCGCTCTTACTGACACTCACGGAGCCAGGGCTCCTGACCCAGGCAGTCTTCTGAAGGAAGTTGCTTTCGGCTTCAGGAGGCCACGACTTCATCGTTCACTCTGATGCTCTTTCTTTCTTTTTCATCAGCCATCGTGTTATCCCAGGCAGCATGGCCAGGACAAATATTATTTCATTGGTTTTAACATCTGTTCACATGAAACCTGATACAGCAGTTCACCCCGGCTGGGCGAGGTGTTCTCTGATAGCTCATGTGCAGTAACGTGTCCCCAGAGCCGCCCACACCCAGCGTCTGGGCCCAGCACTGCTTGTATCCACCTTAGGAATGTGGCCTTCCTCTTTATTTCCTGAAGCCACGTGTGTGTGTTCTAACAGCTGAACGGACACCTCCCCAAGCTGCCGAGGACGGCTCCTCCCTGAGCAGGACCTGCTGGGGTGCTCAGGAAGGGTCTCAGGAGTCAGTGGAAGCGTGAAGGTTGCAGAAACCTGACGTCTCTTCTCTTTCAGAAGTGAAGTGTTTCTTTAATGGTGTGACACCCACAAGCCACGTGGTTCTTTCTACACCCGGGAGATGAGCCGGCCACACCTGCCCAGGCACGGGGCTGGGTGACTGTGGTGCTGGACACTGACTTCGTCCCTAGGCATCTACAGGCAGGCAGGCTCCTCAGAGGCTCCTCACCCTGGTCTCAAGACACCTCCCAACATACGGCCATCCAAGGGTGGTGTGATGGCAATACCACCATGTGTCCTGGGCGAGTGATTTACAGGCAGTGGGATCCCGTCCCCTGCCCTGGTCATCACCACAATCAGGGGAGTGGTCACCTGGGCATCCCCAGACGCCAACTCTGAGAAAGGCCGAATATCCTTAGCTTTATTGTTCGATTTTTGAAAGTCCCATATCCTACACTCTAGGTTTCTATCAAAATGGAAATTCTGTTCAAGACAGGGCTCTAATTCCAAAATTCAGGGATAGCGGAGCCCTGGCTGCTGTGTTTGCTGGTGGTGGCTCTTTTCTCTGTCCTTCGGGCCCTGGTGACCTTTCTTCTCCTACAGCTTCAAGCTTGTGCCATTGGTCAAGTTGGAATCTCCACCTCCACCTCCTCCTCAGGACGCTCCCTGAATCAGGAGGCTCCAGCAGCCCAGGACCTGAGGGCCACAGACACGGAGACGCGTGGGCTGCCCCCCCTCGCCACGTGCCCCGTTCAGTCTTTTTTCTGTTCACTGTCACAACCTGCCTCTGGGACCTCTAGTGCTGCCTGTTTCCCAGCGCTCCTCCACCTGCCTGGGGGCTGCTGCATCAACGCCATTCCAGAAAAGTCCTTGCATCCGGCTCCTGGGCTCACCACCAACCATCGCCTTTGGCCTTGAAGACCTGGTCCCTGGAGGACGCTGCACTTGCCGATGGCCTCTGGTGCCCACAAGCTCCCTGCCTCTGTCACCAGCATCAGCACCCTTGCTAAGAGCTGGACAGGCAGGTGGACCTCATCACAGAGCTGCTTTGAACTTCCAGGGTTGGGTTCAGGGCTTACCAGGAAAGGACCAAATGCACATTCTGTGGGTCACCGCCCTCCTCAACTAGAACCCAGAGGAGGAAAAAGACCTCCTCAATACACAGGGTGGGAGGACAAGTCGGCCTGAGAACGAGTGGAGTTGTCTGAACCAGAAGGCCACCGAGGTCCCAGGGCGGTTCCCACTCCCGCAGCAGCAAGCCCTGATCAATTTGTTTTCCTTTCTAAGATACGGAAACAGTTTTCAGTTTATGTGTAAACAAATTAGAGCACAAAAATAGAAAGACTGTGGGCAAGCAGCTGAGATGACCGCAGCTGTGTCTGGATGGGTTCCTGGGCAAGGGGACAGGTTGGGGTTTGGGGAAGCCAGAGCAGGAGTCCTTAGGTTGATCGGCAAACTCAGTTAGCACCCAGCCCGCTGGTCAGCAACCTGGGCGGCCAAGTTTGCTCTCCCTTCTGCTTTGAGTTAATACTTCTCGAGACGACACGCCCGGAGTGGTCTTCTGTAAGGAAGGACTGGTTTTTTCTATTGGGCAACCAGGAGACTGAATGGAGCTCTTAATTAGAGCCCCTGGTTTGAACAGAATTTCAATTTTGATAAAAACATACAGTTTTTTCCCGCACGGAGGAAGTGACACGATGCTTTGACAGTCGAGTCAGGTTTCCTCTCCGGCTCTCTCTGTGTGATCAGTTTGCATGTGTCCTGCAGGAAGCTGGGCTGTAAGAAAGCTGAGCCGCTCTGGGCTCGCTGAGGAATGTAGCTTTTATTAATTTCTGGGTGAAGACAAACAAGAAGTGCACGGGCGGCCATACAAATGCTAAGGAGAAGGAACAGTTTATGGGACAATAACATCTCCCTCCTTCCCGTGTTGGCTCTGTTATTTATTTCACCATTTTCTAGGCGCTCCAACACGACTGGTTCCTGCAATCCGTGCGGCTTTAGCATTCTGAGTACAGATACGCTTTGTTTTATAAGGAATGAATTCATGCAGCTTTCCAAAACCACTGGTCAGGAGTTGGAATGATTACCAGAAAGAGCAGAAATATTAAAAAGAAGCAGGAAGGTTGAGCACACGCCCTTTCTAACTGATGCAATTGGTTTTTAAAGTGATGTAATTTTAAAAATATTGGAGGTTTTGCAATGACCTGTGCTGGAAGTCACAGTCGGTATCCATGAATATTTGCTCTCGGGTACCACTGCCAAACCTTTCAGCGCAGTCTTTCTGAGACCCACGGCATCAAAACCATGGTCTCCCCCAAGAGGCCTGGCCAGTGGGGCTCTGATTTTCCAGATAATGTCCACTTCATTCGTCCTTTCATGCTTTCACTCAACAAGTATGTCCTGCTCAGTTACTGCAGAGCAAGCACAGACCCTGGTGGCCTTACAGGAGCACGTGCTAACAAGTGTCAAAACACATGAACAGCTCGACAGGAACTATTGACACCATTTGTTCTGAAAAAGCAGACATGCATGGGACATGCAGAGGAATCGCTGAGGACCCGGGAAAACACCCCCCTGTCCACTCTGCAGGCCATGTCTTTGTTCCCCACTGCTCCCGCCCTGGTCTGGCCACTCCTTCTCTCACCAGTGCTGGTCAGCAGCTTCCTGATGCCCTCCGCAGTCCACTGGAGCCCTTTACAGCCATTACACACACAGTGACCTGAGGGAATCTGTCACACTGCTCCCTGTCCCCAGTGCCAGTCTGGCATTATTGCCCATCACACTTGGTCCCACCTGACCCCGCCCCTGCCCATCTCGCTCCATGTCCACTCTGTTCTCCTTGGGAAATGCCAAGGTCATTCTTGCCCCTGGAGTTTTGACATAGGTGTGTCAGCTCATCTCTTCTAAGTGGCCTTCTCTGACCGCCCAGGCTTGCTGTGCCCCGTACCTCGGTGGTGGCTGAATCCCATCAGCTGGCATGGCTGCCACTATAGAAATCATCAGGTATTGACTTATTATGCACAGGTCTTTGCTTGCTGATTTTCTGCCTTTTTATTCTGTTCACATCTTTATCTTATCAAAGAGAAGGTGGTATAAATGATAGTTTGTAACTCTTCTTTGAGACTAGGTCTAAACTTGAAGATTAGTTCATAAAAGAATTTATAACTACTTCCTCACACATTCTCTCTCTCTCTCTCTCTCTCTCTCTCTCTCTCTCTCCACACACACACACATACACTGGTATTGGGGGAAGCCATTGGTCTGCCATGTTGTAAGGATGCTCAAGGAGGCCTGTGGAAAGGCCCATATAGCAAGGGCCTGAGGCCTCCTACCAAAAGCCACTAAATGAGCCATGTTGGAAGTGGATCCATAGTCCCTATCAAGCCTTAGATGGCTGTTGCTCCAACTGACCTCCTCTCTATAACTTTAGGAAAGACTTGGAGCCAAAAACATCCAGTTGACCCACTTCCAAATTCCTGTCCCACAGAAACTGTAATATAATAAATATTCTCATTGTTTTAAGCCATAAAATTTTGAGGTAATTTGCTCTATAGCAATAGACAACTGAAACAGCAGGTGATTTTAGAACCCTCAAAGCAAGAGAAAACAGATTACTTTGTGTATTTATAGCTGTTGAAACGCTTGTATTCAACCAGGACCTCAAACCAGCCAAGAGGGGTAGAGACTGGCTCCAGGGACCACACCCTGAGGTCACGACCTCTTCAGCACTCCCTCCAGAGCAACCCTGGAACTACTCCAGCACAACGCGTGAGTCAGTGAGCTGAGATCTGCCCACAGAACAATCCAGACAGGGAAATGTCAGTATGATCTCATTGGTCAATTCATTTTTCTCTTCTGAGTCTGATCATTTTTACACTTTCCTTCAAATTTCATTTCCCTTTCCTTTTTGGCTGCTGTTACTCTCAAATATTTTCCAGTGTTTCCTAGCATGCCTCCCCACTACTCTCCCCTTTATCTCTGTTTCTTGACAGCATGCCTTGTCTAATAGCCCTCGGGTTCTGCCAACCTTCAAGGTCCTCCTACCCATCTCTCCCCACACAGGAAGATCCTAGACAGACATATCCAGCAGACGACCTGGGGAAAGCCACCTTGCCCAGCTTCTACCTGTGTTCTCACTGCTGATTCCATGGCTGCATGTTTGTATCAGGATCAGATAAACTATGCTACAGTAACAAATAAGCCCAAAATATCAGTGATTTAAAAAAAATTCACCTTCATTTTGTTGTTTTCCTTTCTCATGCTACATTATGCTTGTTTGTAGCATGGGCTCCTGTGTATGTCAGGGATCCAGGTCCAGGGAGGCCTCATTTCTGTGTCTCCATGATAGGGAGGCAGAAGGAACAATGACTTAAATAACACACTGTTTTATCCAGCTTTTTCGCTGCTGTGACTAACAGGATCTGACCAGCACAATTATGGAAGAGCAAAAGCTTATTTGAGGGCTCATAATTGATCCATAGAAGGCCGGGTCCATTCCTCAGGGCTGGAGGGAGGCAAAACATCATGGCGGAACAGTGTGATGGAGGGAAGCTGCTCACATGATGATCAGAGGGCAGAGGGAGAGAGACTCCACTTGCCAGATACAGATATGAATAACCCAAGGCCTGGCCCCTGGTCCACCTCCTCCAGCCACACCCCACCTCTTCAGTTGCCACTCAGTTGATCCCTATCAGGGGATTAATGCACTGACTGGGGTAAGACTCACACGACCCAACCATTTCTCCTCTGAACCTTCTCACATTGTCTCACACATAAGCTTTTGGGGAACATCTCAGATCCGAACCATAAGACACTTATTGGTAAGTTTCTCTGGCTGTGATATGTGCCCTTTCTGGTGGAATTTCTTGCCAAAGTTAGACCAATGGCCACCTCTCCTTTCCCATCAGAACAGGGAAGTCCCATCCCCAGGTGGATGAGAAACTGGAGTCATTTGGTGAGTGTCCCCAAGAATGGCCATACACTCTTGGTCCTTGGCCTGCCTGGCCCCCGTCTAGCCTCCCTGTGTCCTGTAGATAAGCAGGGAACAGCCTTTCAGTTGCAGCTGACAGAAACCCAAGTCAGGTTGCAGAGGACAGGTCAGTTCATTGGTTCAGACGTGGGAACTCCAGCGAGGGCTGACTTTAGCTTCGGGAAAAGCTGATTCGAGATGCAGAAGCGCTGGTCGGAAGCTGGTCCACATCTTGCCTCTGCGTTCATCTGTGTTGGTTTTAGTTTCAAACAGCGTCTCTCAGAGAGGGAAGGCCCAAGTTTACAGCAGGAGGACTCTTTCTGGGATCTCAGCACAAGTCCCGAGGTGGCCCACCACCACAGCTGGCTGGTTGGGGCATGGACTTCCTATCCCCAGTGGTCAGGTGGACATCGTGGGAGCCTTTGCCCTGAGCCAGGGGTCAGTCAGCACACGCGGCTACCTGGTGTAAGAGTGGATGGTGGTTCCAGGGCAGGTGGGAAGGCCAGCTGTCCCCTGCAGATGTCGTCCCTAGGCTCATTCCATTCTAAGGCCCACCTGGTCACAACTGGCCCTCATTGCTGTGTCCTCTCCTCCTGGACCTGGCTTGACATGCTGGATATGGGGACAGTCAGAACAGGGAAGTGGGGCCAATGCTTTGTGCCCTGCCATCAGGGATGGAGAAGCCAAGAACTCGATGGTGGTCAGGTCCATCTTCTTGGGCATCAGAAGCACCTAGATTCAACTATAAACCCATGGCTTTTAGCAAGCCACATTCAGGAATATTTTTTAATCACTATTTTGACAAACCCCTTCCACCTGTCTGCTGGCACGTGGGTGGGCACCGAACACCCACTGAGCACCTGGAACAGGGACAGGCAGCGGGCATGGAGGTCCTCAGGAGGTGTGCTGGCCCTTTAGCAACTACGCCCAGGCGGCGGTTATTTGTGTAAAGTTTGCGGTTCGTAGAAGAACTCTGGCGCGACACGTCCCCAAAAAAGAGAAGGCGAAGTGACTCTTCCAACCGCAGATCTGGGGCTGGATCCGTGGCAAGAATCTAGAAATGACTTTTGAGTCGATGGTCTATAAAGCCCTGGAGAGGGAAGGTGATCATTTGAAGCCGCGGGAGTTCAGTGAGGGCCCATCAGGCAAGATTAGTTTCATTTCCTTGTTTTGACAGGGAAATTGGCCTTGCAGAGCCAGGCCTCCTGCAGACATAACATATTTGGATGGAAGTAACACTTTGGAACAGTTTCTCCTGGTGTCGTTTGGCGTGGAAGTGGAGAGAGCTTTGTAAGGGATTAATGGCTGAGCTAACATGGGGCTGGGTGCTCCCGAATGAGCCAGCAGCCCGGCCTTCTGCAGCGCTCTGCCGGGTACCACTTGTGGCACCGCATCTCTAGCCTGGCCTGGATGGCTCTGAGAGCACGCTAGGTCTTGTTACTAATTATATCAACATTTCTTGCCAATGAGAGTAATAATAATGGCAAGCACATCTTCTGAGCCCTCTGGGCTCCCAGCCCTGTGTCCCAGCATCATCTGGGTCCTGTTCCCCATGCCCCATAAGCCAGTAAGGCAGGGGCTATTATTTTCCCATTTATGACGGGAATCTGACTGGCACTGGGGGGAAGTGCTTAGGAGAGTCCTCTCGGTCCCCCTAATGTCTAAGCGCTTTGTGTCCCAATATCCAAGGAGGATATGGTTAACTTTGAGACTCAGTCCAAAGGGTCCTGTCTAAGGGTGGGACCAGCAACTGGAGTTCCACTCCAGAAGGTCCTCTCACCCTGTGAGCTACCTTCGTGATCCTGGAGAATTTATCTGGATTTAGAAAGGCCCACTCCCTGGCTGGGGTGTCAGTGGCCATCCAGGCCTGGAGAAGGGGAGTTGGCAGGGATACGCAGGCTCAGGGCTGTTGCTCCAGGGGAGCCCCAGCAAGGGCACCGGGTGCTCCCAGCAGACACATGATCTTAAAGGGGGACCAATCATAGATACTGGTGGCAGGTGGCCGAGGACCCTGGGCTTGTGCATGCAGAGTAATTCTGACGGGCAGGGAGAATATGGATTTTGTGTTTTAATGTTAAACATTTGGGGTCCTCTTAAAAAGAAAAGAAAACAGAATAACAGCAAGTAAGCATTAATTTAGACTTTAGAGGAAATTGCAATAAATCACAAAGTTTTAGAAGATGACGACTAACACATATATCATAAGCTCACCCCAAAAGCAATGTGACGTTTTTATTAACTTCCTAACACCCTCTATGGTACTTTCCACCTTCCAGTTGGCTGCATATTCTTTAAACTTCTGAATTTCAACCACAATTTTGATGTTATCATCATTTTCCATGGATGGGCCAGAAGGTCAAGTTGTCTCCCTCTGTCAGGGCTGGTCCATGGCTTTGTTTTATCAAATGGTCTTGAAATGCTTCCCTCAGCACCACAGACCTTCAGTGGCCGTGGTCATGCTGAGGGTAAGCACTCGAAGCAGCAAGGGGGCAGGATTGTGCCTGAATTTGGAAAGGTGCTGGCTAACCTCTTTGCTCTTTGGTTTCAGGGCACTTGAGGGTTTCAGTCACAGAGGCTGATCCTCAGGACCCCTGTGCTGGGGATACTGTCCCCGGTTTGTCAGAGTGCTCCATTGGCATGGCTGTGGGTAAAGAACCTGCACACGGAAGTGAGGACAGACCCCAGGAAGACATCCATCTACACCAGCTTCCTCTTAAAGGGACACCCGAATGGCCTTGGCCTCCAGCTTCGACTCGGTAGCACCATGGAGACAATGTTGGGGTGGGTTTACCCAGAGGTGACGCAACTGTATCACTATGAAAACTTTATGAAACAAATACTCGTGGAAATGCGTTTCTAGGGCCCCTCCTGGGCCTTGAGGTTCTGTGCCATTGAGGTCCCTGGAGTTGAAGCTCCTTCTCTTCTGCAGCCACCCGTCTTGCTGGGGGGTGTGGGGGAGCTGCTTGGCTCAGCACCAGGCACAGGGGTGTTCTGGATGAAGGTGCCCACCAGGGGCAGAGGCAGCACTGGCGACCGTGTGATGGGGAGGACCGGAGCTGGGAGGGTGGGCCCAGATCACGTCTCAGGTCTCCACCACCCCCATGTGCAGGAGAGACTACCTGTTTGCTCAGAATCCAGAAAAGAAAACAGAATGACAAATAACAACGACAAAATCCATTCACTGACCTCTGACTGTTGGGTGACACAGATGAAATCCAGCCCTTGATTGGTTAGAATTTTCAAATGTTTGACACTTCTGCGTATTACAATAGTCTGCACATCGTCCCAACATATGTTGGTGTAAGACTCAGGCACCAATCAATGGACTCTAATAGATTCAGGAGTGCTCATCCAGAGATGGGCCACTGTGAAGTCCAAGGGTCCCCACACTTGGACCTGTCCCATCTTCAGAAAGGTTCCCTCTGAGGACAGTGGAGAGGAACAAAGGAAAGAAGGAAGTAGCTTATTTTGGTTTCAATCTGCTGCAAGACTGAGAATCCCAGGCTTATGCTTGGAGATGTGTGTTCTATCAATGTAGGTAACACCTTGGTTAAAAATATTTCAATTCTTTGAACTCACTGTTCATTGATTTTGTTGATTGTTTTTATTGTCCCACCCATTTCCAAAAATGATTTTAGTTTGGTTTTCATAAAATACATATATGAATCAGGAAAAAAAATTACAAAACAATACATTAGGACCTGGGCTCCACAGTTGGAAAAGTTCAAAATGGCGGGAGAAGAGTGGGGCTAGGAAGACAGAAAATGATACAGGATGGGTGGTCCCGCCCACCCTAAAGCCCAGATGTAAATTGGGCTCTGAGCTGGATATGGTGGCCTGGGCCTCCCTCCCAGCTCCTTGGGAGACCAAGGCTGGAGGAGGGCTTGGGGCTCCATGTCAACCCCATTTCAACAATATTTTCTTTTGTGTATGATTTTCCTGGAAATCAAAGCAAGAAGAAAAACATGAATTGCTATTAGATTCCAGTGTTCATGAAGAAAATACAAACGAGTCCCTCGGGGAAGCAGACCCTCTCCCGACATGGCGCTCACTACCCTGTCTCACCCCGGGTGCCCTACCCAGGGCCTCAAGGCCCTTTCTTATGGCATCACAGCACACAAGTAGATGTCTAGTGACAAAATGCCACTCGGTGGTGGAGGAGGGAGAAGGCAATACAGAATGCAGCCCACAGGGAAACTTGGAACCCGTAGAGGGCTGGAGGGGCTCAGCCCTTCAGACATTGCTCCTCAGGAGTCTGGGGGAGGGTTGCTCTGCAGACAGAAGACGGCCCCCGGAAGATGTGCTGGAGCGTTTTTTGTGTTTGGTGGAGGTCGGACGGCGCCCTCAGAGGGCTCTTGGACAGTAGTGTTGCACGTCTGTTTAGGGTCTGAGCACTCACACCAGAGGTCTCTGCTTGAATGTGCTGAGGGGAGCCGCTGGCAAATTTAGGAACATCCTGAGAGCCGGTGGAGGGTCCCAAGTGGAGGGTCCCTTGAAAACACTGGAATAATTATTTTAGTTGGGGAATTTTTATGGTCACGGGCAAAGAAAAAAAAATAAATTCAATAATAGTCCCCTAGAACATCAGTTTTGAATCCATGTGATTTCTCAGTAAAACCAGCAAGGAGAACTCATGGCCAACTGTCCCCCTCAATGACATTTTTGGAGAACATCTGTTGGAATGGGATTCACTTTGAGACAAGTTGATGTCACACTACAATCCCAGTGGCACCGCTGCGATGCCTTCCAGCTCTCGACAGCTACTCCATGCACGTGGTCCCACATAAGAAGAACTTGCCAGAATCCTCCCTGGCGGGATGTGGGCACCCAGTGTGTCTAAAAGCTGTCTCAGTTATGAAGGGGGACGTGCAATCTCTGTCATTGGGATTGGGATTTGATGGACCACGAGACCCGGTTCCCAGAGATCAGGCCCTCATCAGCAGGACTGACAGGAACCGTGGGGAGGAGGCTGCTGGTCCTGCAGCCAGAGCAGGTCCTTAGGCGGGGGAGAGGCCTGGAGAGGCCTGACTGTCGCATGTTTATTAACCATTCTTCAGAAGGGGGCGATCTGCTCCGTGGGCTGAGCCCGACTGCAGCAGCCACACTGAAAACCTTGCCGCCCGGACGGGGTCCCCCCGAGTCCTCTTGACGGGCCCACGCCTCGCTGGTGCGGCTCTAACATTGACCACCATGTGTGACGTCTGTCTGCACAGCAGTTTCGAGTCGTTAGACTTCATTCATTTATGTCTCTCAAGCCTCATTCAGGAATAATAAACAATCTTGGTCTTTTCAGAGAGGATAATAGGCCATGATTTGGGGAGAAAGCAGGTTTGTGCCAAATTCAGAAGCGCACATGACTCGGGGAGAAACGCCGCCCAGGACAGCTGTGCAGGCCGCGGGCTCCTCCGGAAGGCGCGTTGCTGGTCTAGCTGGGGACTGCCTTGCTGCCTCTGGCTTGGCACAGTGTCCCACTTACTTCGCAGCTTGAGTCCTAACCAAACCCCTGTCATCACCATAGGCTGGATACTGTCAAAGAAGGTGACACCTGTCCCTGTCCCCGGCAGGTTGGGAGGAAACGTCATGGTCGTCATGAGCTAGCAGACCCCAGGGCTGACGCGCTCACCACGGCCTGCTCACCAGGTGAGGGGTGGAACTGTCTCCCTGGATCAGGGGTCTTAGGTGGAAGAAGGGTCTTTGCAGAGGTAAACAATTTAAATCCAATGTGAGGACAATGTGAAGAGACAGACCTGCGCTGCCATAAGGATGTCTCAGGGCCTCCAGCAGCTGAGAGAGGAAAGGAAAGATTCTTCCCCCACAGGGATCACAGGAAGCTAGGCCTTGCTGGTCCCTTGACTTTGAACTTCCAGCCTCCAAAATTGATGCTATCAATTTCTGTTGTTCTAAGACACCCGGTTTGTGCTTCATTACAGCATCCCTGTGAAATTGGCACACTGGAAAATGTGTTCTTTCCATTGCTTGGAAGAAGAAACTGAGGGTCAAGAAAGTAAAGAAATTTCCAAGCTCATGTGACTGGTGCTATGGAAGGAATTTAAGTGGGAAGTTCTCTTCGGTTTCTTTAGGAGCTCAATAGTCCCCAAAGTGCCTTCTGCTAGCAGGCAGGGCGGTGGCCACTGACAACAACCCTTGCGGAGTCCAGCTTCCTGCTCTGGAGGACTGTGGGGGTCATCGTAGCATTTCACGTACTTGCCTCCCAGCACACACTGCTCTGCTCGGACCTCACCGTTCATCGTGTGTGAAGACTTGGACACCAAATGAGTGGGATGGGCCTGACTATAAATGATCAAAGTCCTGATCAGAGACCCTGGCCCCTGATCCTGGCCGGTCTACAAGAACTGGACGCACTTACCGTCAGCCTAAGAGGACTTGGCAAGAGCTGGTAGGCGTGTCACTCACGGAGGAGAAACAGAATTTTGGCAGAGTAAAGCGGGGGATTCGGTTTGAGGGGCTCCAGGAATGCAGGGTGGCACCTCAGGGACCGGCTTGGAGTAGAGGGGTGAAGAACTGGCCAGCCTGTCAGCGTGGCTGCCGAGCACATCCCAGGAGCCTGGGTCAGGCCTCAGGACAGCACTGACTCGGGGCAGCAGGCAGGACGGTGGGCGAGATCAGTCTTGCGAGAGGCGGTGGAGCCTTCCCAGCACTCTGCTGGCTTCCGGGGCCTCCTGATCACAGCAGCCATCTGCATAATGCAGGCCCTTTTAATCCACGTCGTAGTAATTGTGAGTGTAGATCACAGGAGTTCATTCAGACGGCACCAAGAGAAGAGATGAAGAAGCTGCTTTACGCATGCAAATCAAAACCTCTTGTGTTCCTGAGCATGATGGAGGGGAAATGCGAGCCTCCAGATGTGCTGGAGAGGGCTCCCGAGGCGTGCGCCCCTCCACGCACAGCCTGATGGATTTTTCAGGGATGAAATATGCCTTTGATTAAGGAGGGCTTGTGCCTCCCTTCTTGATAAGTCCTGTGTGCACTGGGTTGATCATTTAGCCATGATGTCAGATGCAAAATGAAAGCATAAAACCTTCACTTTGATTTATGATCATGGTTATTAATTTCTGATGCAGCTTTTTGGTTGGGATTATTTGGGGGTGGAGGGGTTTGGCGATGGATATGAGGAACCTGGAAGATTTACTGGCATCAACATCACAGCAGAAGGCTCGCTGTAAATAAAACTTCTAAAAAGAAGTATTAAATCCCACGTTATTAATAGATAGAGGAAGAAACTTAAAAATGTAAACAACAAACGGATACAGGCTGGTATTTCTGCACAGGTAATTCCAAGGGAGCCCCATGGCAGGGACTGGAGACATGTTCTCTTATTTTTCGTACAGCTGTGATCCAAAATCCATTTCACTAGGACCAGGCTGGTTCCTAGACACTGGTGCAGTCAGAAAACCTGTGGCTAATCGTGCTGATGACCCTGGATCCTAGGACATGACTTTGATTTCTACTTTCTATTTCTTCTTAGTAACAATGAACAGTAAGTGGGTCCTGATGTAAGCTCCTGCCATCCCGCTACTGGGATTGCTGAGGCAGAAGGAGCCTAGATTCAGGGCCAGCCTGGACAACTTAGGGAGGCCCTCTTTCAAAATACAAAGTAAAAAGGGATGGAGGTTTAGCTCAGTGAGAAGGGCCTCAGAGCATCCCAGGGTTCAATCCCCAGAAGGGCAAGAACAAAACAAAAATGCACAGAATTGGGCTGATTGCTCCAAACTTCTGGCTTTGAGCATGAGTGGAATTCAGACCATTTTTAGCCTAGATGGGGGCCATAGGAAAAGGCTGTGTGCCTGGTACAGCCCAGGACACCTCCAAGAGTCCATTCACAAGTTTTGCCCCCTCAGGATGGTGCCTGTGGGTGTCTGTGGCCGTGGATGTGGCCTAGAACATGGATGGAGTCCCATTCCCAAAGGATCCAGCTGGATCCCTAGGATGTTCAGGCCTAGTGTCCAGGACATGGCCTTGGCCAGTGGTGCTTGAGTAGTACGGGGGCTCTGATCCTCCTGTGGTCCCCAGGGGACTTGAAGTGGAAGCCGGCAGGAAGGAAGAGGCCAAGCAGGAAGGTCTCGGTCCTTTCAGAATGCCACCACAGCACACCTAGACTGGTGGCTTATAAACCACAGAAATCCATTTCCACAGTCCTGAGGTGAAAGCCTGAGGGCAAGGCACGGGCATGTGTGGGGAGACTCCACTCCTAATTCACGGAGGGCACTGTTTTCCTATGTCCCATGGCAGGGGGGGGGGATTCTCTGGGGACTCTCATCAGGCCACTAGTCCTATTTGTCAGGGCTGCACCGCACGACCTGATCACTCCCACGTTCTCACCTCCTCATCCATCATCCTGGAGAGAGATGGTTTCAGCAGGTGGATTCTGGGGGACATGAACATGCAGACCATAGCAAGGAGACAGAGAAGTCTGGAGGGCTGGCAGAGTACGTGCCGTGGGTTGGGGAGGTGAGAGAGAGAAGGGTCTCAGCTCGGGACGCTCTGCCTGGTGATGCCCGAGAAGCCCACACCCTGGCCTGGAACACACAGACGGGTGTCTGCTGAACTGGCCCCCAGGTCGCACCATTTACTGCTGGCACTTTGGCGCAGGATCCTGGGTGGACTCCTCGTAACGCCACAGCAACCAGGGAAGTGGAGTTCCCCCTCATTTCTGTCAGGGACAGCCTTGGCCTCTTGGATCTTAACCCCCTGTTTTTGGCCAGGAGCCGAGCTGACCCGAGAACAGATTTCCAACGTGCCCCTTCTTGATTGCCTTTGTGACCCACGCCAGGCTGGCTGGAATCCAGATGGGCTGACTGGAGGGGCACAGAGTTGGAGAGAGAAGTGGGGTACTATTTACAAGGTTTGAGACCCTGGATGTAGCCACATCTGACACCACTTGCTCCCTGGAATCTCATTTTTAAGAGCAAATGAATAGAATCACTTGCTTGCTATAGCTTTCATTGGATTTCTGCCATTTGCAAACCAAACATTCTTGACAGGTGGAATTCCTTTATCTTTGTGTGTTCGGGTGTGTGTGCTGCTCCTGCTTGAGTGGCTGAAGTATAAGGTTTGTAGATAGAAATGGCAGAGAAGAAAATGGGAAAAAAGGTTGAGTTATATGGTAAGGGACGACAACGAGACACTGAGAAATTTTAATCAGAGAAATGGGTTGGTTCCAGATAGGCTGATCTGAAGGAGGAGGGGAGCTAGACTAGATTTCTTGGGTGTGTGTGTGGAGTGTGATCCACCCTGAGGGGGACAGGCTGGGCTTATAGCAATGGAGGCAGTGACATACCGGGTCCAGCCTAGGGTGGGGGCCACAGGGACTGAGGGGTGGCCCTGCAGGTGGATTGGTGGGGCTGCGCTGGCTGGGCCAGGTGAGGGCAGAGCAGACACTGGGTTGGGTCTCTTTGGGTGCCATAGAAACCACACGGGCATTGTTGGAGGGGCAGTGACGGAGGTGGGGAGCACACTGGTGGACCCTGGGCCTGGGGCTCGGAGAGGGGTGCGCTGCAGCTGCGGGTACAAGGGAGCTGGAGTCTGGGAGGGGGCAATTCTGTCCAGAAGAGGCAGGAAGGGTGGTGAGCTGCTGTCAGATGGGAGGGCTGAGCTGCCCGCTGGACCTGCAGGCACTTGGTAACCTGGTAGCTGGCCCTGGTTAGTGCAAGGCACAGAATGTCAGCGTGGCAAAGGTACCGGAGAGGAGAGAATCCTGGAGCCTGGAGGCAGAGAGGCCCATGGTCCTTTCCCACAGGGGCAGTAGACAAACCGCAAACAGGGTGACCAGAGAAACGGCCAGAGCCCTGTGTGGCAGTCATTACAGTGTGGAAGTCACAGTCGTCTTGACCATGACAGGAGCACAGACTCTATTGGCCCATATTCCCGTCTCCTGCGCAGGTCACTCTTCCAATCAATAGCCCACAGAAGTCCCTCCTGGGGCCACCAGGGACCCCGGAGGGCTGTGCTCTTTCGCAACCTGCTCTGCAGCTCTGAAGGGTCCGAGGATATTTGTCCCTGGGCTCAGCCAGACAGGAAAATATCCCTTCCTTGGGGTATTTACTCAATATTTTCCCAAAAGGAAGCATATGGTCATTATGTTTTATCAAATGTGAGCAGAACGCAGAGGCAGGGGCCAGGCTGGGAAAGCCTCGCGTTGCTCCTGCTGACAGGGCCTGACACGCCCTCGGAGCCGCTGTGGGTGGTGAAGAGGCTGGGGAGACTCTCCGGAGGAGCGGGAAGGGGACGCTGCTGCCTCTGAACGGTCTTCCACCGTGACGTGGGAGACTGGGAACTAGGGGGCTTCAACTTAGTTTCAAGTCGGAGGCGCCACCTTAGTGGTGTTGACCAACTGGGATTGGTGCAAGGGTGAGTTCTGGACACAGGAGTCCTGCAGGTTGCTTTGTTGGAAAGATGGGGTAAGGGGTCACTTCTGATCACTGCGAGGGAAAGAGAACCAAGTGTCCTGCCAGCAGGCTGCTCTGCTGAAGCCTCAGGAAAGCCCTCCAGGTTGTTCCCTTGCCAGGAGCACACAGAGGCCAAGCCGGACAGTCCCCGATGCAGAGGGAGTTTTAGGAAGGTTTCTAAAGTGGCAGCACCGAGCCACACTGGCCTGGTGCCCCTCCCAGCCACCTGCCCTCCTGGCTGTGCACCCATCACACCTTCTGCTCCACGCGAGCTGGGCTCAGTGCTAGACTCAGGAAGGAACCACTGAGCTGGTGGCATCTCTCTGACTGCACCTCCCACCTCCCTGACCTCGGACCTGCTCATCCCGCCGGAGCCCTGTGAGGCTTTGCTTGCCACCTGCCTTCCCAGCATCACAAGGCCCGAGAGTCCTCACCATGGATGGCCTGCCTCTGACCAGGTCCTCAGGTGGCTTTGATGGGGAGGGTGCCGGACTCTCCAAAGGACACACCTGTAACAGTCTTGAGATCTCACCGCAGAGAGAGGCCGTCTTGTTAGCACCTGTGAGGGGCAGGTGCACAGGGCCCCCAGAACGTGCAACTTGGCACCAGGTGGTTTGTCACAAAGGAGAGCTTGAATAGAAAATAGGGAAATTTGTGCCCAAATCAGAAATTGAATCAGCTCCTTCAGATGGAGTCTGATTTTCTCAGGAACATTTGAGGGGGTGGTGGAAATGTGGGAAGTGGCTGGTGACTCTGAGACATCTGATTGACAAGGGAGCTGCCCCTAATGGGTCGTCAGGGACGCTGTGAGGCACCTACACGGAGAACATATGGTTTGTCCTTTTCTTGCTCAGTGACATGTGTAATAAGTGTCTCAAGGGATCATAGCACCTGTGGCATCTCTGGAATATTCTAGAATGTAACTTAAATGAGTTATCTGTGCATCAATAGGCAGATAAATTTAAACCAGGATGAGAGTCACAGGAGCAGATGGAAGGCAGAGCCTTCCTGACGTGTTCAGGGCTGCTTAGGGCCTTCAGGGCTCAGGGCAGGGCCCATGCAAGTAGGGTTCAGGCTCCTTGGGTGGGGGTGTCTCAGGACCCAGGGGCACAAGAGCTTCAATGTAAGCTCGGCTGACCTGAGTTATCCACTCCCATCACCTGTGTTAGGCAGGTCCTGAGAGGGACTGCAGCCAAGAAGCAGGCATCCAGCGTCCATCCAGAAATACAGGAGCCATCTCTGCATCTGAACCTGGGCACGCAGTCCTGCCCTGAAGGCCAGGACTAGGGACTGCAGGACTGGATCAGAGGACAGGGCTGGGGACAGCTGCCTGCACTCCTGGTCCGGGTGAGGTTACACAATTCTCACCTCCACTTTCCTTTTCCATTTCCCAGACTTCGCTTTGTTACAAAATATAAATTTGTCCTTTTCTTGTTTTCTGGTTCACAGAATCCTTTATTATTTTACTTTAATTTTTAATTTGTTTTAATCAGTCCTACAGGGCAGTAGAATGCACTTTGACACATCATATGTAAATGGGGTATAATTGTTCATGCTTCTGGTTGTACGCGATGTGGAATCCCCCTGATCATATAGTTATGTGTCTACCTAGGGTGATAATGTGTGATTCATTCTACTGTCCTTCCTACCCACGTTCCCCCATTGCATTCTTTAAATAAACATTCTCTGCAGATTGACACTGGCACTGAGTGACCAGATGGACACTGGTCTGTCCATGCACACAGCTGTCAGCTCCATCAAGTGTTTTGAAGGATCTTGTTACAATGTGACAAAACTGGAGTGCAGAATTTCATACACAGCCCAACTACAACTGCATTTTAAAAATGATGCAGCTACCAGCAACTGGTAAGATCATAAAATGCTGGCAGCCTACTTCCGGGCTAGACCCTCAGGACAACTTCTCCTCCCTCCCTTCCTTCCCTTCCCCCCTTCCTTCTTTCTTTCTGTCTTTCCTTTCCTTTCTTGACAATTTCCACAAATGGATTTGCTCTGCATTTCACATTCTGGGGGCTGCTCTGCCCTGCTGTGGGGTCTCCTTGGGATAGCAGGGACCCCACCCTGGGAGGGCGTGACCCATCTCAAAGGCCCCACCTCCTGAGTCCTGTCTGCTGGCTTCTCTCTCACACAAACCCCAGGAATCAGCATTAAATGCAAGAATGTTCCTGCTCCAAGGAGCCCTGCTGTCCTGCTCTCACCTCACAGAGCGGCGGGTGCTCTGGGAGTGCAGGAGGGCACCTCCAAGATTCACTCATCCTAAATCCTCAAAGGCTTCAAGGACCCAGGACAAGCACAGAGCCTGACTCCACCTTTTTCTCCTGAGCCCTAACAACCCACTTCACAGAGTCTCCCGTGGAAAGTCAGCACCAACTGGGTGGTGAGGGAGCTGGGAGGAGAGTCCAGGGTCAGGTGCCGTGGATAGTCACAGGCTTTCTGTCTTAGGAAACTCTATTTTCTGTCTCCTAAATTTATGTAATCCATGGTCCAATCCCCACTTCCCCTGCATTGCATTTCCCTTTAATTAAAGCTTGAGCCAAAATTGACCCCTTTGTCCTCTTTGACTGAAGTTCCTATGGGATCCAGTGAGTCTCAGGAGGGGACCCCTGAGCTCGTTGGTCCTCTGTGGGGTCTTCTTAAGAGGGTCATCAGGGAAAGTGAGGGGAATGCACCAGGACGGGGTAGTGGGGTGTGCAGACTGTGCTGCAGATCCTGGGAAGTCCCTCGTCCACCTCACGGGGCAGCTGCGGGGCACAGCCCGTGGGTCTGGGGAGCCCGACCTGGGATGGGATGTCCAGCCCTGGTGTGACCTCACTAGGCCATTGTCTGGAGGCTGCCAGAGAACACAATCTCAGCTCAGACCCGAGCTGGACCTGAAGGAGTCCAGTGGAAATGTCCTCCACACACCTCCAACTGGACAGCAGGCTGTTCCTAAATGGTTGTCTGACTGACGCATCTCATGTCAGCAGTGGCTTCTGTTGAACTCTAGGACGGCCTGCTTCCTTGGCTGCCACCGTATTTGATGAAGCACAGAGATTTGGCATTGGGTCACATGCTGGGAAATCACCATGCCCAAATCTGGAACTGACCCCTGGCCACAGGAGGCAGGCTCTCCTGACCCTGCTCACCAACCTGGCTCTTGCTGGGTCTTCCTGTGCAGGGACTCCCCACGCAGGTGTCGGTGGAGGCCTGCAGACTCCTTCCCACTAAGGATGCAGGGGTTCGGGGAGCGGCTAGTTTCTGGGGGTCCCTCGGAGATGGAGTCTCATTTTCTTAAAGCAAGGAGGTGAGGCGTGGGGAGGGCCTGTCCTGCTGAGAGGCAGCTGACCAAGGAGCCAGACGGCCAGTGCTCAGCATTCCCAGTTGCACCCCGGGGCCTGGGTTTGCTCCCTAATTCCCAGTTTGGCGGCTGCTCTCTCACTCCGTATTTGTACAGCGCTTTCTGGTTCTGAGTTATCACAGAATGCTGTTTCCAAAACTTCACTCTAACAATATCAGACTGAGGAGCAGCCTTCAAAATCTCCCAGCTCTGCTCCGCCTCCCTGTCCCCGCTTTGCCCACTCACACCAAACTTGCTTGCACTTATGAGTCTAGTAAAAGAAGCTTCTTGTGTTGAGATCTCTACAGGGAAAAAGATTCAGAACACGAGCATGGGTCTGCCTCGGAATCACTGCACCCCAAAGCCTTACAGATACCCTTCCTGAGGGCCACCAGATGCCCTGTGTCGGAAGGACAGGATGTCCAGGGCGAGTCTCCAGACGACCTCTCCTTCCCATCCGGGTGCAGCTCTGCCTCCGTGTTCCAGGGCCGTGCAAGCCTCGTGCCTCAGGGAAGCGGTGAAACCCACCAGCAGGAGGGCAAAGACAGGCGCCTGCTGTCCCCAGGTCTTAACCACACCTGCACCACGGAGTCGTCTTTTTTTTTTAAAGTTCTGTTTTGCTTTCGACAAATTATCGCATTTCCCTCCTGTCAGTGACTGGATACTCCGGGTCCCTGCAGATCCTGCTGAGAGCCTCAGGCCCACTCAGACACAGGCGCTGGACAGGAGGAGGCTGCTGTGCCCTGGGGGTGTCCTGCTGCATAGTTTCAACCAGCAGTAGAGGTATCTGTAAGGATAAATGCAGGACTTCCTCCCAGAGGTGTCATTTCAACGTCGGCACACAATCTGAGTGCCTGGAGGAACCACGGAGAAGAAGTGGAACCTTCTCAAAGTTCATTTTGGCCTCTGCCAAACACAAAGCACATTTCTCTTTCTAGTATGGAGTACAGCAGGTCACATGGAAGTCACTGTCACAGCTCCGCCACCTGCTATGGGCTGGGCAGGAATGTGCTCCCTCAGAAGAAACCATCAGCCACATAGACACCGCTCAGCCCAGACCTGGGTTGTCCATTTTCAACCAAGTGTGCGTGGGTGTGTGAGGGTGTGTGTGTGGGGGGGGAGTGCGTGTCTGTGAGAGTTTGTACCTATGTCAGTTACTATGAGCTTATGTGTGTGCCTGTGAGCGTGTGCTAGAGTGTGAGTGAGAGAGTGTGTGTCGTGTGTTTGTGAACACGAGTGTGAATGCATTGTGTGTATACATGAGTGTGAGTTTGTACGTGAGTGTGAGTGCTCGCTGTGATTGTGCAAGTGCTTCAATCTTCCTCTTTATCCTTTGTCTGTGGTTCCAGGGATAAAAATGAGTCAAACATAAAGTGAGCCCCCGGGTGACAGCTCTGTGTGTCAGAGTAGCTTTATGCTGCACCCTCCCACACAATGAGTAGTGATGGGGGGCTGCCTGGTAGGGCCCAGGATGTGGTGGCACAAGTCACCATTTGTGCCTACAGGAACCGTCCTCGTTCTCGGGGCAGAAGCAGTCAAGGGAGCAGACGGAGGGATGAGAGCCATCCTGGAGGATTGGGTGGGCACTGCTCTGGGCAAGGGAGCTGCTGTGCTCTCCAGGAAGGAGTGGGCACCACCTTGAAGAGACGCTGACCCACAGGGTGGGCAATGGGCATGCCCTGGTGACAGTCTGGTGTGTGAGTGTATGTGAGCGTGTGCTTGCACGGATTCCTTTCCAACACCCGTGTGACAGGCTCCGGGGAAGGGCCCTGCTCCCTCCGCTGCTCCTCTGCTGGGTGGCTGGCCTGGGTGATCCAGGCAGGACTCCTGCACCCGGGCTTCTGGTTGGGCTCAGCAATGGGGATCTTGTCGAGCCAGAGGGAGGCACAGCAAGACCTGGGCTTCGGCGTCTCCTGCTTTCTCCTGGGGGGAGCCGGCCCCCCTCACTCTGATCACGTCAGCTCTCCACGTGCCCCTGCGATGGGCCTTCTCCTGGTCCCTGGCTCTGCCCCTCCCATTCCCTTGGGCCTCAGGGTGAGTTCTCGTGTGTGTTGCAGGACTATAACAAAATCCCGGAGGCGGCCTCTCTTTACAAGGTGACGCTTTACTGGGTGCACAGTTTGGAGGTGTGGGGACGTCGCTCAGCTCTGAGGAGGGCCTTCGCAGCCACGTCCCCTCTGGCAGGAAAGCATGTGAGAGGAAGAGATCACGGAGGAAATGGAGTCACTGGGCCCCACAGGCAGTCCCGACGCAGTCCTGAGGCAGCGCCCCAGGTTCACCAAGACCTCCCACGAGGCGTCACCTCTTAAAGGTCCATCACCCCAGACCACACCATGCTCAGGATGACCATGTGTCCAGCACATGAGCCTTGGAGGGACACTGGGGCCATGTCCAGTAGGTAGCACAGCAGCTGGGGCCACACTGCTGTGGCCTTGGCACAGAAGCTGTCCACCAAGGCGGCTCAGTGCAGGGATGGGAATGGCCGGCACCATGGGGCTCGGTGGCCCTTCCAGTCCCAGGATATGGCCTCTGCGAGGAAACCCCACCTGCCACTGGTTTGGTGACTTAAGATGATTCAGTTCCAGATTCTCCTCTTCCCTCAAGCCACCTCCCCCCTCCAGTGAGCCTAGAAACAAGATGTTGAATTAAATGGAAGCAGAATGGTGAAGCTGTTTTGTGAGTCCCTTCTGGGACAGGCCAGATGTCCTTGTTTGGGCTCATCGTCCCAAGAGAGAGGAGCGTCTAAGAAAATGGAATCGTTATGTGGCTCCGTCCTACCTCCGGAGAGCGCCAAGAATGGAGACCCAGTTGTGGCCTGGTTCCTTCTGGCTCTGAAAAGACACGGAGTTATCTACGCAATGAAGGGAAAAAACCAACCAGACTGTGGCCCCAGACTCCTCCTGGGGAGCGGCCTGCCACAGGCCCAGGCAGCAAGGAGGTCAGTGCAGGTGTGTTGCCCTGGGAGGACATGAAGTGTGTTTGCCGCACGGGACATGAGCCCTTAGGAGTAGCCCTCAGGCCCAGGCTCAGGGAAGACTGCCCCGAGTGGGCCGGACAGGAAGGAGACTGTACAAGGAGCAGAGAAGCAGCTGGGCCTGCAGAGGGGGAAGCCAGGAGACTCCATGTCTTTGGGGTAACTGAGGAACATTCTAGAACAGTGCACATATGGTTTCAGCTGAGTTTGCGGAGTTCATGGAATTCCCTCTTTGGCTTCTCACATGAATGAACGCCGCGCTGCACCCACAGGCACGTGGGTAGAGTGGTGCTGTGTCCCACAGCTCACCTGTATATGCATGTTTGGACAGAGAAGGCCCTGGGAGCCATTGTGAGGAGGATGCTGCACTTCCCAGGCCACTCCTCGTCCAGGGACTGCCAGGAGGTCATGTGCTGGTCACACTTGTCCTTCGACATGAGCATGTTCCCAGGGACGCCCTCCTGAGAATGGGGACAACACTGATGTGTGCCTCGGGATTGCAGGGTGGGACTGGTGGTCCTGGAGCCTGCAGGGCCCTGAGAGCTGGCATTGCCCTCGGCTTCCCCCTCCCCCTGTCTGCTCCTGCACCTCGGGGCAGGTCCCCAGGTGAGATGAAGCTCCAAGAAAGTTCCCGATGACGTGGACGCCCCACTGAGCAGCCTGTCGAGAGCCGCTAGAATATTTGCCATCAGTCACGTAGGAGGTGCGTGTTATGACTGTAACTGTGCCCACTGGAACCCGGCTTTCCCGTGATCCTCGTCACAGTGAGCGGCGGGATGATGTGCTTCTGGCTTTCACAACAATGATCTTAACTCATGGCAGCATTTAGACCTCCCAAGTTCACAGCAGGCTGTGGAAGGGGGGCTAGGAAAGGGGAGGACATTTCAACCCCGTCCTCAGGATGTCTCTGGTCTCACTTCTGGGAACGCGCTTCCGGATCATTCTCTAAACATGAGGTACTTCTTCACAGAGGCCAGATCTCGGTGGACACACAGGCCATCTGCTTGCTCACTTGACTGACAGGTTGGCACAAAAGGACATCATTACTGGCCACAGAGTACTTCATCAGACGGAGAACCCCCAGTCACCGACAGTCCCCGGGCCGCTGTCAGGTTGGCTGCCGTAGGTCATTACCCACCTGATTAAGATGGTGTTCTGGCCAGCAAGCTGAACACACCCCCTTTCTCTAGAAAAGAGTGACTCCCAGGTCAAAAAGCACATGCCTATTAAGGCTTCTGACCTTCATGGCTGAATTGTCCACATAGAATTGGACCAAATTAACTTCTCACGGACGGTGTGGGTTGTGGAGGGCAGAGTGTCTTCCTGGGTGCAGCCTGGCAGCTCTTTAGGTGCAAACAACGGCGACTTTTCTTTCCTATCATCATTAGCCATTTATATTTCTTATTTATGAATTTTCTGCCCCAATTTTTAAAATTAGGGTGTTTATGTTTTCTGTTAAAACCTTTTCTTTTATTGTGCATTTATATGCACGCTGTACCTCAAAAATGTTTTGTCGCAGCTTATTTTAAAAAATACTTAAAAAAATAAAAATAGGTTTAAAAATGTAGGCCAAAAGTAGAGGAGAAAAGTGCAAAATAAGCAAACACAGCATGTGTAACGTGGTCAGCACAACAGAGCCACACCTGGGCCTGAGATTCTTGACAAAACCTGCAGAGAAAACCCTCTGAACCTTTTCCCAGGAAAAGCCAGGGTACCATTTCTTCAGGAAGAGCAAGTTAATAATTCTATCCAAACTTAAAGGAACTCTTGAGAATGGGTACAAAGGTTTTGGAAATTGTTGCTCAAATGTCTTCAGACACGAACGTCAGAGCCCAGCAATTCTGCCCTTTCAGACTTGAAATCAGTCACAAGAAGCCTGGGGCCCATGGCTCCCTGCGAGCCAGGAACAAGCCATGGGAGGGGGCAACAGCGAAGTCCCTAACTTCTCAGGTTCTCATGGGAAGACGTGTCTCAGTTCTCACATGGTATACACAGAGGCCAGAAAGTTAAACACGCTGTTTATTGTGATGAGGATTTTGTCAGTGACGGTGTCCTATCCCGTCTTCCCCATAAAACCCCACTAGAAAGCCATGATAATAAGGTAAAGCACAGAAATCCCCCCAAGCCAGCAATGACGGTCTCACACACACACACACACACACACACACACACACACACACACACACACACACCCTCGTCCCCAGGGATTCGTTTAGCTGGGCTGACATCAAATCCTTTTTGTTGACTGGCACCGATCCAAGGACTGGTGTTTGGGAAAGTCACTGATTCAGGAAACTGAGGCCAAGAAAACCTCAGTGCGCTGCTGCCCAAAATTACTCAGCTAATTAGCAGCAAAACTAGGATGAGAACTGCAGACTCCTAATTTTTGACTCCCCAAAACAAGAATAATGAGCTTCAGATGTGAAGGGGAAGAGCAGAGGCTCCAGCATGTGAACCAAACAGCTGAGGAGCAGAGAAGAGGGTGTCCCTGGTGCCGAGGGATTGCGCCCCAGGCTTAGAGGGCTGGGGGCTGAGAGGAGGCGGGCGGGGAGCCCTGGGTGCGAGAGGACCTGCAGGTGTGGGGCAGTCACAGGAGCAGCAACCGCGGGGCCCCAGGGGCACCAGGAGCCTGGGTGCCGAACGAGGAATTCAAGGTCCTGCTGGGGAGCAAGAGGACAGCTGTCCCAGAAGAGGGCCTGAGAAGGACGTGGAGATGGAGCGACCCACGACGGATGGATTCTGACCCAGAAGTAGAGCGTCTGGAGGAAACCTGCCGACGGCTGAAGAGCAGCAGGACGGGAGTTCTTGCCCAAAGTCCCAAATTCCAACAAATAAATGTTTTTAAAGGACTCTCCTTCAAGGAGAGCGTCATCTTGAACACAGGATGACTGGAAGCCGGGAAGTACTGGAACCAAGAGCGGAGGGTCGGTCGGGAGCACACATGGCGAGCACTGTGGCCCCTGACGTCCTCGAAAGAGGCATCTCAGAGGGAAACTGGGAGAAAAAAATCTTGAGCCAAAGAAATGACCTTTCTCCAGAGGGCTCCGGACTGCTGGGCACTAAGAGGAATGAGTGAAAGACAGAAGGAGGACTGCAGTGAGCCCCACCGTGTGTCGGTGAAACTGCAGAATCCTGCGCATAAGAATAAGATCAATCCTAGTAACTTCTCCAAAGAAAGAACACAGAACACGGGACCATCAAGAGTTTTCTTAAAACTCAGATCATGTCAGATTCCCAACGCCATGAGGTCAGAGCACCAACGTTCTAAGAAAAAGAACCTCACCAACCTCACCAACCACCAAGTGAAGTCAAAATGACGTTTTTGGAGAAGCAAAAACAGGAAGCATGTGCCCAGTTCAGCCAGATGGAAGCCAGTCTCCCACCCCGCAGGGTGGGTGGAGGGACTCCGCCACCTGCTTCTGACTGCGCAGGGCTGCGGCTCTCCCACTGAAGCCACTGCAAGGGACCGAGCAGCCTTGACTGCGAGGCCCGGGCAGGCCTGGGCAGGTAGGATGGCTCCCTCTTCATGGGCCCATTTAAACAGGTTGGTCTGCAGTGAGCTGCTTCCCATCCCAATGGCCTCTCTCGGAACACTAGGTGGACAGGGCAGGAAAGCACCTGTCACAGGGAGGGCTACCAGGTGGCTCCCGGTGACCAGAAGACTGAGGTCCTCGGACCACCCCGGGGATCTCTGCCTCCCAGGCTGGGGAGCTTAACAGATAAGACAGCAGCGCAGTAAGAACTCACTAATCATGATCGATTTGGGCAGAGAGCCTCCGAGTCTGATTAAGAAGGCTTCGTAGAAATCTAATGACTAGACAGTGTTGGCTGAAACGCGGATATGAAGGGTGCCCCACCGGGAGGCTGGGACAGGGACAGCCGAGGGTCATTCTCTGACGCAGAAAAGGCCCTGGACGAAGCGGGTCTGATCCCTTTGGCAGCCCTCATGTGGCGGCTCCTGAGAGGACCTGCACGTGGCTTCTGGAATGAAGTGGCCGCGGCTCCACAGGCCCCATTCACTCTGCCACGCAGCCGGGCCGCGGCACCCGGGGCGCACAGACCAGGGGCGCAGCGACTCTATTCACCCGTGGGCGCTGCTGACCTAGAGGAAGCCCAAGGTCACTGTAAAAGGCGCTGTGAACCTAGACGGGTGGCATCTTCCACATCAAAATCTCCACCCCCAATCCTCTTGGTAGAAGCCTGGGTTGGGGTTTACTGTGGCTTAGGCTTATCTGAATTAAATCTCTTGAAAAGGTAGCTTCTAAATTAGTGAAGCAGGCTGGGGCCGGGGCTCAGCCGTACAGCACTCACCCACAAGTGCCAGGCCCTGGGTTCGAGCCTCAGCACCATATAAAAATAAATAAATAAAAGTATTGTGTCCAACTGCAAATAAAAAATAAATATTAAAAAATCAACGAAGCCTTCCTTTTATTTATTATTTATTTACTTTCCTTGGTCACGTTCTTCTGAGGATGAACCAGTAGAACAATGAGCGGTTTGAGCAAGGAGGGGCTTCAGAGCAGCCCTCACAGCCTCGCTGCCTTAGGGAGCCGTGACCTGGATGAGCACCCACAAGCCCCCTCTCTGTTCCCTGTGGTGTCCTCCAGGGAGTGAGGAAGGTAGGCCCTCTGCGCAGCCGGCCTTCGGGCTCTCGGCCTGACAAGCGTCTCTTCCTCCAAAGACACCAGCTCCATCTGGGGTGCACGGTGTGGCACGTTGCATTCCCCCGGGCCCTCTGCTGAGGGATGTTGTGCAGTGAACCACCTGCACAACAATGTCTGGAAAACGTGCCTGACAGCAAGAGACCCGAAACAAACATGGAGAAAGATCCAAAGGATGGAATATCGCACAAATATGCAAAGTCAGACTGTAGGAGAATGTTCACTGAATGTTTTCAGGGTCATTTTGCGAAAGAAAATAACAAGCTATAAAGAGTGTGAAATGTTTACTCGCACAATG